>NC_091982.1:119571527-119872627 GCF_044704955.1 Pristiophorus japonicus | reverse complement strand
CCACCCTCTCTCTCTCTCTCCCCCCACCCTCTCTCTCTCTCTCCCTCCCTCCCCCCACTCTCTCTCTCTCTCTCTCTCTCTCTCTCTCTCTCTCTCTCTCTCTCTCCCTCCCCCCACTCTCTCTCTCTCTCTCTCTCTCTCTCTCTCTCTCTCTCTCTCTCTCTCCCTCCCCCCACTCTCTCTCTCTTCCCCCCCCACTCTCTCTCTCCCTCCCTCAAGTCTCTCTCTCCCTCCCTCAAGTCTCTCTCTCCCATTACCTCCAATGTTTTTTCTCCCACAGAAGGCAGCGAAAATATTCGTACAGATAATCGCAGCGATATTATAGGCAAAAGTCCTGTACATAATCCAATCGTTAGACACACATGGCACAGCTCCAACTCACGATACCCGACTTCCGGTGTGGGGTCGAGGTGGCTGCGCATGCGCGGGAGGAGAGTGGTGCGTAGGTGTCGGGGGCAGAGTCCGGGGCCCGCAGGCGTAGAAGGATGCTCAACAAACTAGTGCAAATAATCACCCTGACAAATTAAACAGTAAGAACAATTGGCTGGAAAGGTGTGGCCTGCATGCAGCCAAACTTCCACGACATACTGTTGGTGAACAGTGCTGCTCAGTGGGACCATAGGCCTGCAAAATAACCCCTTTTGGGTCAAACGCTTATTGGTGTCAGTTGTGGCTCAGTGGTAGCTCTCCCACCTCTGAGTCAGAAGGTCGTAGTGAACCCATGACCTTCTGACTCCTCTCCAGAGTCTTGAGCACAAAATCTAGGCTGAAATTCCAGTGCAGTGCTGAGGGAGCGTCATACTGTCGGAGGTGCTCCTTTCTGATGAGCCATTAAACCAAGGCCCCATCTGCTCTCTCAGGTGGACATAAAAGATCCCATGGCAATTTTTTGACGAAGAGCAGGGGAGTTATCCCAGAGTCCTGACCAATATTTATCCCTCAACCAACATCACTCAAAACAGATTATCTGGTTATTATCACGTTGCTGTTCGTGGGAGCTTGCTGTGCGCAAGTTGGCTGCTGTGATTCCCCACATTACAACTGTGACTACACTCAAAAAGTACTTCATTGGCTGTGAGGCGCTTTGGGACAGCCTGAGGTCGTGAAAGGTGCTACGAAAATGCAAATGTTATCTTTCTATCAACACCGTAAGCCTGTAGCTGCTTAGAATACTTTGCTGTGATTTAACTTGTGATTGGAATCTGGTTTCAGACCACATTGCTCAGGTTAAAGGGCTGTGGAAGCAGAGCTGAGTAGCCACTTCAGCGTCCATTCACAGCTCCCTTGCAAAGAGCTGGAGCGCTGGGCCCTAGGATATCGTGGGCCACTCCGACCTGTGTGAGAACATCTCCGCAGGTCGGGGCTTCAAAAAGAGCTGGAACGGCCACTGCAGCTTCCAGCGCGAGCTGATACAAGTGTGCGACGGCTTCGAGGTGGGCGATTGGATGACGTCATCAGGACCCAGGCCGCCGTTTGGAGCGTGGACAGGAGCATTGGCGGGGCCCTGGTACAGCGGATGAGCGTGGAAGGTCGTGGCGGACTTGCGGATCGGGCGGAGGAGTGATGAGGGATCGTGGCTGAGATTTGGTGGGTGATCGTGACGGAGTTTGGTGCGGAGATGCGGCGGAAGATTGTGGCGGAGGTGCGGTGAGTGTTTTTGTGGCGGAGGAGCGGCGAGAGATCGTGGCGGAAGTGCAGTGACTGAGGGTACGGGGCCCAGAAGAGTCGAGGGCCCAGGGGCAGCATGGTGCCTGCCCACACTGCGATATGTGTGCGCACTAGGTCCGTGCAGCAGAGCAGGTCTCCAGTCGTCCTGGTTAACCCTTCCCACTGGATAAAGACCAAGCTCTGTCAAACCTGTGTGGTGTGCAATGGTCACCACGTGTTAAAAAAATCCACGCACAGGCATCTTCCACCCCCTCAATTGGAATTCAGGACTGGAACATTGGGTCCGTCATTGAAACATCTGTGAACTCTTGTGGAAGCAAGTCATCCTCGTTCGAGGGACTGCCTATGATGATGATATACAAAGGATGAGGACAATCAGCAGCAGGTGCAATTAGTCTCTGTATCCAGGGATATTGTTGCTGATTACAAGCAGCGGGAAAACTGATCCCAGAGGGGAACGCCCAGCTTGTGTCCCAAACCTTTATGATCAATCAAGTTCAGTTCTTTCAAAAACCGATAAAAAGTTTGACATCCCAATCAGGCCGGTAGGTTTGTTTCAGCCGTGGCTCAGTGGTAACACTCTCTGAGTCAGATGATTGAGGGTTCAAGTCCCACCACAGACTAGGCGGGCACTTCAGTGTATTACTGAGCGAGTGCTGCACTGTCAGAGGTGCTGTCTTTCAGATGAGATGTTAAACCATCTGCTCTCAAGTGAATGCAGAAGATTCCCAGAGCAATATTCCAAAAAGCAGGGGAGTTCTCCTGGTGTCCTGGCCAATATGTATCTCTCAACCAACCCTACTAATACAGATTATCTGGTCGTTATTACGATGTTATTTGTGGGAGCTTGCTGTGCACAAATTGCCGGTCACATTTCCTACTTTATAAGAGTGACTACACTTCAAAGGTACTTCATTGGGCGTGCAGCATTTTTGGGACGTTCTGAGGTGGCAATAGGTGCTATAGAAATGAAAGTCTTTCTTTAAAGGACTGTTGCTTTGCATTCAGTGAATAAGATCTGACAGTAAAAATGTTTTTGCAAAGAGCAAGCAGCTCTTCGGAAAGATACCAAGAATATCTTTACACCCTCAAAGTGGTAGATTGTTCTGAGCAAAGGACTAGCTGCGGATCAGTAATCGGCTTCTTGATGGTAGGCAGGATACACCTGAAGAGCTAACGTGGAGGACACAGTAATGAAGAGCTATTAATTCATTAGTACGGTCGTTTCAGTGACACTCCAGAAAATACGGCACAGATTTGGCCAATTTAAAGGCATTTTGAACAGAATGAATACATTACTCACTTACTCTTGCTAATCTGGTTGCTGGGAAGCGGTTTCTGACAGTGCCTTGTAGAGAGACAGATTAGTAGTAATATACATGAAGTACCTTCAGCCACACTGCATATTTTCTGAGCTTCGAAACAGCTGGCTGCTTTTCTCTGTCTTTTGTGGGATACAGCTGCTGGCTATTATTGCAGCCTTGGTATGCAGAACCACCTACTCTAATCTGCAAGGATTTTGCAGGAGTTTAACTGAACCTAATGTCAAAACCTGTGAGTTAACTGCAGGTCTCTGAGATTACAGTGTGGCTGGAATGCCACTTATTGTAGTTTCGTGGTTATCTCTTCCAATTGCCATCTTCTAGCTGTGAATATACTGGCCCCATGTCAGCTGTGGCTCAGTGGGTAGCACTCTCGCCTCTGAGTCGGATGGTTGTGGGTTTAAGTCCCACTCCAGTGAACATATTGTGATATCTTCTGTACGGCCTCACAAATACACATGCTTTAAGATGGCTGATAAATTCAGGAATCTGTCAGGTGACCTGTTCCCTCTTTATTCAGGTAAACAGCAATGGCTGCATTACCACAGTAGTTCACTTGGTGGAGCTATATATATTACACTTCTCCCTCCTTAATGAAGAAGTAATTATAACAAACAATCATCATACATAACTTGCATGGTTATACATAACAAAAGATATGGACTTATTTTGCCATATTAACAAATCAAGCTTAACCACTTGTTTTCTGTTTCGAATAAAACATAGAAACATAGAAAATAGGTGCAGTAGTAGGCCATTCGGCCCTTCGAGCCTGCACCACCATTCAATAAGATCATGGCTGATCATTCACCTCAGTACCCCTTTCCTGCTTTCTCGCCGTACCCCTTGATCCCTTTAGCCGTAAGGGCCATATCTAACTTCCTCTTGAATATATCCAATGAACTGGCATCAATAACACTCTGCGGTAGGGAATTCCACAGGTTAGTAACTCTCTGAGTGAAGAAGTTTCTTCTCATCTCAGTCCTAAATGGCTTACCCCGTATCCTTAGACTGTGTCCCCTGGTTCTCGACTGCCCCAACATCGGGAACATTCTTCCTGCATCTAACCTGTCCAGTCCCGTCAGAATTTTATATGTTTCTATGAGATCCCCTCTCATCCTTCTAAACTCCAGTGAATACAGACCCAGTCGATCCAGAGTCTCCTCATATGTCAGTCCAGCCATTCCGGGAATCAGTCTGGTGAATCTTCACTGCACTCCCTCAACAGCAAGAACGTCCTTCCTCAGATTAGACCAAAACTGAACACACTATTCCAGGTGAGGCCTCACCAAGGCCCTGTACAACTGCAGTAAGACCTCCCTGTTCCTATACTCAAATCCCCTAGCTATGAAGGCCAACATACCATTTGCCTTCTTCACCGCCTGCTATACCTGCATGCCAACTTTCAGTGGCTGATGTACCATGACACCCAGGTCTCGTTGCACCTCCCCTTTACCTAATCTGCCATCATTCAGATAATATTCTGCCTTCCTGTTTTTGTCACCAAAGTGGATAATCTCACATCTATCCACATTATACTGCATCTGCCACACGTTTGCCCACCTTCATTCTCGAACAGAACCTTCCAAATATGGTGTCGAACTTAGACTCATTCTCGGCTGATCCCGAGGAAAGTTTTCCTCCGAGGGATGCCCTTGATTTACATTTGAACTCTCTACAACTTCAGACTGTTTGTCTGCCTGACTCAGACTCGGACATAAATTCTGACTTTCTCTTGGATTTGTTTCCAGTACATTTGATACAGGATATGGTACTGGTACTCTACTTGTATAAAACTATTTGATGAGTCAGAAATAATCGAATTATTCCAACCTTCAACTCCTTCCACATCTGTAGGTAAAATATGATCAATGTGAACAAACCTAACCTGTCTATGATCAAACATCTTGACTAAGTATGTACGAGGACCATAAGTTTGGTTTTAACAACGAGAATCTGGTTTGTGACTGTCATTTGAGAAACAACGTTGCTGGTGTTCTACCAGCAGTTGTATGAGGACTATTAGGATATGTAATTAGAAAATTAGCCAATTTGTGGTCCAATGACAACTGCCATTTCTTTGGATTTGGATCCAACATTTGTTTGATGAAGGTACGTTTTACAACTTGTACTGTGCGCTATGCTGCACCATTTGTCGCAGGGTGGTAAGGTGGAACATTCGTATGTTTCACACCATTTTTGCTTGTGAACTGTGCAAATTCTTCTGAACAAAATTGTGGTCCATTATCAGACACAATTTTTTCTGGGAGGCCATATGAAGAAAATAACCTTCACAAAATGTCTAATGTTTTACTTTTTATTTTCCGCATTGGAAACACCTCTACCCATTTTGAATGGCTATCAATCACAATGAACAATTGCTGTCCTTCTAATTGATATGTAACCTTGCCACACCCTGGGAGGCCATTTCCATGCTGTAATGGTACTGATGGTGTTTTCTTGCTTACTGATTGACATGTCATATACTGACTGACGATGTACTCCATATCTTTATCTAGACTTGGCCACCATAAGTAAGTGCGTGCAAAACTCTTGGGTCAAGCACATTCCCAGGTACTGGTCATGAAGATCTCCTAATAATTTGGACCTGAATTTATTTTCACTCCAAATGATACAATCTTTATCCACGGACAATTCATTCCTTCGAATGAAGAATGGATGAATATCTTTCGCTGTTACCTGGTTTGGCCAGCCATTTGCAATGTAATCATACACCTTTGACATAACTGCCCGACCAATCTCTTCAGCTGTGACTGGCAGTTCATCAATGTATGTAAAGGTTACGGGGGTAGGGCGGGTAAGTGGAGCTGAGTCAACGGCCAGATCAGCCGTGATCTTATTGAATGGCGGAGCAGGCTCGAAGGGCTAGATGGCCTACTCCTGTTCCTAATTCTTATGTTCTTATGTAAAAGTAGAACACTTCTTCCCCATTGGGTGTAACTTGTGATAGGGAAGGCAATCTAGACATAGCATCTGTATTACTGTGATCAGCTGATCATCTGTACTCAATGTCAAATTATTTAAATGGAGAAAGATTGCAAAGTGCCACAGTACAGTGGGACCTGGGGGTACTTGTGCATGAAGCACAAAAGGAAAGGGTGCAGGTAAAGTTAGTGATCAGGAAGGCCAATGGTATCTTGGCTTTTATTGCAAAGGGAATGGAGTATAAAAGCAGGGAAGTCTTACTAAAGCTATATTGGGTATTGGTGAGGCCACACCTGGAATACTGCGTGCAGTTTTGGTTTCCATATTTATGAAAGGATATACTTGCTTTGGAGGCAGTTCAGAGAAGGTTCACTCGGTTGATTCCGGGCATGAGGAGGTTGACTTATGAGGAAAGATTGAGTAGGTTGGGCCTCTACTCATTGGAATTCAGAAGAATGAGAGGTGATCTTATAGAAATGTATAAGATTATGAGGGGGCTTGACAAGGTGGATGCAAAGAGGATGTTCCCACTGATGGGGGAGACTAGAACTAGAGGGCACGATCTTAGAATAAGGGGCCGCACATTTAAAACTGAGATGAGGAGAAATTTCTTCTGAGGGTTGTAAATCTGTGGAATTCGTTGCCTCAGAGAACTGTGGAAGCTGGGTCATTGAATAAATTTAAGACAGAAATAGACAGTTTCTTAAACGATAAGGGGATAAGGGGTTATGGGGAGCAGGCGGGGAAGCAGAGCTGAGTCCATGATCAGATCAGCCATGATCTTATTGAATGGCGGGGCAGGCTCGAGGGGCCGTATGGCCCACTCCTGTTCCTATTTCTTATGTTCTTATATGTATATGCTGATAAAATCAAAGCCCATCTCTGCATTCGGGCTGCAGCTAATGTTGGAACTGGGGACTTTGGATGGGGGATTGCTGTCAGGGGCATGTGGTCCATAACGATGGTAAACTTATTACCATACAAGTATTTGTGGAACTTCTTGATCTCAAAAATTAATGCCAAAGCTTCCCTTTCGATTTGCTCATAATCACGCTCACTGGCACTGAGAGTGCGTGAAGCAAAAGCAATTGGTCTCTCCTCCCCACTGTGTAGTGCATGAGAGATCACTGTCCCAACTCCATACGGAGAGGCATCACATGCTAGCTTGATCTCGTTAGTTTCGTCATAGTGAACTAACATGGTGCTCTCTGCCAATTTGCTTTTGTACTCCTTGAATGCTGCATCACATTCTTCTGACCACTTCCAATGTATGTGTTTTTTCATCAGTTCTTTCAGTGGATGTAACACTGTAACCAAATTTGGTAGGAACTTCCCATAATAGTTCAAAAGACTCCAAAATGATCGAAGTTCAGTTATATTCTTTGGAGTGGGTACATTTCTAGTTGCATACAGCTTTCCTTTGATTTGATGTAAACCACCTTTGTCTACTCTGTGCCCTAAGTACTCCACTGAGTTTTGAAATAACTCACTCGTAGGCCTAGATGAGTATTTATAATGAAGCATGACTTGGACTCCTCATCTAGTTCAAGTTTTAAGTAGGTATTTGTGAGGTCCAACTTGGAGAAGATCTGACCACCTGTCAGTGTTATACATAACATAAGAATTAGGAACAGGAGTAGGCCATCTAGCCCCTCGAGCCTGCTCCGCCATTCAACAAGATCATGGCTGATCTGGCCGTGGACTCAGCTCCACTTATCCGCCCGCTCCCCATAACCCTTGATTCCCTTATTGGTTAAAAATCTATCTATCTATGATTTGAATACATTCAATGAGCTAGCCTCAACTGCTTCCTTGGGCAGAGAATTCCACAGATTCACAACCCTCTGGGAGAAGAAATTCCTTCTCAACTCGGTTTTAAATTGGCACCCCTGTATTTTGAGGCTGTGCCTCCTAGCTCTAGTCTCCCCAACCAGTGGAAACAACCTCTCTGCCTCTATCTTGTCTATCCCTTTCATTATTTTAAATGTTTCTATAAGATCACCCCTCATCCTTCTGAACTCCAACGAGTAAAGACCCAGTCTACTCAATCTATCATCATAAGGTAACCCCCTCATCTCTGGTATCAGCCGAGTGAATCGTCTCTGTATCCCCTCCAAAGCTAGTATATCCTTCCTTAAGTAAGGTGACCAAAACTGCGCACACTACTCCAGATGCGGCCTCACCAATACCCTGTACAGTTGCAGCAGGACCTCCCTGCTTTTGTACTCCATCCCTCTCGCAATGAAGGCCAACATTCCATTCGCCTTCCTGATTACCTGCTGCACCTGCAAACGAACTTTTTGGGATTCATGCACAAGGACCCCCAGGTCCCTCTGCACCACAGCATGTTGTAATTTCTCCCCATTCAAATAATATTCCCTTTTGCTGTTTCTTTTTCCAAGGTGGATGACCTCACATTTTCCGACATTGTATTCCATCTGCCAAACCTTAGCCCATTTGCTTAACCTATCTAAATCTCTTTGCAGCGTCTCTGTGTCCTCTACACAACCGCTTTCCCATTAATCTTTGTGTCATCTGCAAATTGTGGCATGCAGTAAACTGGTCTAGCGTCCTGTTGTGAACAAATCTTCTACATTTGTAATGTATTGGGGAGATTGCCCTCTAGAACCTGGTTTATCGTTACTTTATTATCACCACACAACCTTACCTTACCATCGGACTTAGGTACAACAACAATGGGTGTAGCCCAATTACATAGATCTATCTTAGAGATAATGTTCTCAGTCTCTAGTCTTTTGAGTTCTTGCTCAGCTTCCTCCTTGAGGCATATGGTACGGGATGTGGCGCGCAGTAAACTGGTCTAGCGTCCTTCTGTACCCTGACACTCGCCTTGAAGCCTTGGATTGGACTGCCCATTTAGTAGAACACCTTTGGATACTTCTTGATGACATCATCCTTCAATACGAATCCTGTTTCAACACGAAAAATCTCATTCCAATCCAGCTTCAGTGATCCCAACCAATTTCTTCTTAGTAAGGCAGGCTTAATATGGCAGGGGGATGGGAACCAATGCAGGGAGATAGAGGGAAACAAAAAGGAGGCAAAAACAAAAGACAGAAAGGAGATGAGGAAAAGTGGAGGGCAGAGAAACCCAAGGCAAAGAACAAAAAGGGCCATTGTACAGCAAAATTCTAAAAGGACAGAGGGTGTTAAAAAAACAAGCCTAAAGGCTTTGTGTCTTAATGCAAGGAGTATCCGCAATAAGGTGGATGAATTAACTGTGCAAATAGATGTTAACAAATATGATGTGATTGGGATTACGGAGACGTGGCTCCAGGATGAGCAGGGCTGGGAACTCAACATCCAGGGGTATTCAACATTCAGGAAGGATAGAATAAAAGGAAAAGGAGGTGGGGTAGCATTGCTGGTTAAGGAGGAGATTAAGGCAATAGTTAGGAAGGACATTAGCTTGGATGATGTGGAATCTATATGGGTAGAGCTGCAGAACACCAAAGGGCAAAAAACGTTAGTGGGAGTTGTGTATAGACCTCCAAACAGTAGTAGTGATGTTGGGGAGGGCATCAAACATGAAATTAGGGGTGCGTGCAATAAAGGTGCAGCAGTTATAATGGGTGACTTTAATATGCACATAGATTGGGCTAACCAAACTGGAAGCAATACGGTGGAGGAGGATTTTCTGGAGTGCATAAGGGATGGTTTTTTAGACCAATATGTCGAGGAACCAACTAGGGGGGAGGCCATCTTAGACTGGGTGTTATGTAATGAGAAAGGATTAATTAGCAATCTCGTTGTGCGAGGCCCCTTGGGGAAGAGTGACCATAATATGGTGGAATTCTGCATTAGGATGGAGAATGAAACAGTTAATTCAGAGACCATGGTCCAGAACTTAAAGAAGGCTAACTTTGAAGGTATGAGGCGTGAATTGGCTGAGATGGATTGGCGAATGATACTTAAGGGGTTGACTGTGGATGGGCTGTTGGAGGTGCCTTCTTTCGGATGAGACGTTAAACCCAGGCCTCGTCTGCTGAATGGTCTCCTCCTGTTCCTGTGTTCATTGAATTACTCTCTGTGCTATCTTAATGAGTAGATTAATCCATTTAAAGTCAATGGGGTGGAAATTCGTTTTGAGGCTAATTAGGGCACTAATGGTGGCGGGACGGTAAATTTTGCGTCGGGAAATGGTTTGCGTCTGCTGCCACAAAATTCAGCAGCTGGGCCCTGAGTGTGGAGCGGAGCGCTAAGGGAGGTTTAGGGCACTGGGGCAACTGAGCAACTGCAAATCCCGAGGCTTCCCTGGAAAAAAGAAATCCTCCAAATAATCATAAAAAATATTCCCAATACCTTCCTCACCCCACATAAACATAAATCGCAAAAATAAAAAATAAAATAACAAAATAAAAACAGTCGCACTTACGCGCTGCATTCATTCCTTTCCTCACAGCCGCTGGGACAGTTATGACCACCTGGTTTTCCAGGCGGTCCCACTAGGCCGCGCTACGGGGCGCTATAGTTTGGCGGCAAACAAAAATCCTTGCGATGGTGAAACACGGGGCCGTTGCACATTGGCTCGACACCCCCGGTACTGGTACTGGTCAGTGCCGCCGACACCGGCACACTGAATGTGCCGAGCAGCACGAATGCCGGCGCTCGCGGCTCCGAACTCCTTTAGCGTCCCTGTTCCCACCCTTTCCAGGGGTGCCGATGGCAACTTCTACCATATAATGTATAAGAGCAAAGAACGCCTTCTACTCCACAGAACTAGAAAGATCACAGTCCATTACCTACATGGACTGGAGCTGACCCTCTTCAAGGTAGACCCAAACGAAAGGGCAATAATTATCTACTGTTTCTGCACCATCTCTAGCCATTTCATAGAAATAACTAGAGAGCATTAGAACAATTACCAGTTAATACTGGGCTTTCATATAATCAGCTGGGGAGTATTGTAACAGTCACCAGTTAAAACGCTGATGGTGCTTTTTCTCAGAATATTAATAACTAACTAGCTGATTTAGGGCATCGCTCATGGTCAAAAATAAATAATGTTTCTCTTTTCCCTGTGGTTGTGTTTCTCTCCCTCTCCAATTCCGCCTCTCTTTCTGCTTTCTTTCTTGCTCTGTGCGACTCCATACACTGACACAGCTTCCCTCAGTTACACTGGGGAGGGCGAAAGAAACTGCGGCAGTTCTGTCTTGATCCAGGCTCTGTTATTGAGAAAATATAGATTCTCAGGTTTTAAAATGCAGAAGATCTTGGCAGCGCACAGTGGGTCACATCCGCAGGGAAGGATTTGAGATCGAAACCATCATTATTAAGTGGATAAAAACAGAAAATGCTAGAAATATCAGCAGGTCAGGCAGCATCTGTGGAGAGAGAAACAGAGTTAATGTTTCGGGTCTGGAAAAATTTGAGGTGTAACAGGTTTTTAAGGAAGTGCAGAGGCAGGGAAAGTGGGAGGGGAGGAAAGAACAAAAGGGAAAGTCTGTGATAGGGTGGAAGGCAGGAGAGATTTGAGAGACAAAAGGGATAAAGGGCAAAAATGAGATGGTAATGGGACAAGTTCGGAAACAAAAGATGAGTCTAGATAGGATGTGAATGGCGGAATCATCACCGGCTGCCACGGGAAACAGAAAGATAAAAGGGCGGGGCGGGGGTTTGTGAAAATAAGGAGGAAAGGGAAATGAAGGGATAGGCCAATGGATGGAAGTCAAGAGTTCATTTCACAACGGCCCATAATTTGTGGTCAGTGGTGAAGCGAAGGCGTTCACCAGTCACCTCGAAGAGAGCTGTCCACAGGATCTTGCGATCTCTGTGGTGAGAACCTTTCTTTTCTCAACATGCCCATGATTTTAGCACTGGATAATGGGAATCCCCATCACACAGCGGCAGTGATGGCAACGAGCTGGCTCAACAGCCAATCACATCGAAGAATTCTCACAGGCAGAAAAAGCAGCAAATGACCAGCACTTTTAAAATATGTTAGAGTGAAATAAAGGTTAGGACACACTCATGGGGTTCGGGTAGAAGCAGAAATATCATGAACAAACTTTAAAATATGCTTTAATCATAATGGAGAAATTTGACACTCCACAATATAAAAATTAATTTTTATGGCTTTTTTGGGTTGTTTAGCATTCAATACGCTGTTTAAAAACCCCAGTTACACCTATACCAACAAAGCTTAGCATTTAATGGGTTATTTAACAGCAATACTAACACGGAAAAGCCCACTGATTTCACGATTGCCGGCTATAGGTGGGGGATTGGTGCGGGACGGGCCGGGACAGCAGTGTGGGACCACAACTTCATGCACTAAATCCTGAGGGTAGCAGGGAGGGGAAAGCGAGACTGGGGGGGCGGAGGGGAAAGCAAGGGAGGGAGTCTGAAGGTGGGGGAGCGAGTCATAGACGGAAACGTTGATTCCACAAGTAACTAATCGTAACTCACTGAATTTGCACTGATACCCAGTAGTAATAATGGTAACACTCAGATTTCTCTCATAACCAACAGTAATACAACTGACTGATAGTCTATAAACAACTGGTGGTACTAGCTGTAATGCCCTGAAATCCTACCTGGAACTAGTAATAACCGTAGAACCCGTTGATATTCAACCTGAAACCACAGCCAGAATCCCCCTGCATTGCACAAGGTGTGGTCAGGATTACGAGAAGATGCCACTTTTAACCGGCCCAAACTCTCTCGCTAACTCCTTGGACTCTGGTTCTGTGTGAAGCTAGCGACTTTGAGCTGAGGACCTCAGTCAGAGGTGGCTTGTACTCGCCCTTCACACGTCAAAACTAGCCGAGAGCTCGCACCGAGGGCAGTGGGCTCGGTGTTTGGAGCACTTCTCACAGGGCATAGCGTCCCAAAGTCAACACAGCACCAACATTTCCAAAGCACACCCTGAGCCCGGACTCAAAACAGGAGAGTTCCTGAATGACGGCAATCACAGTGCAGGAGACCATTTGGTCCCCAGTGCTGCCGCTCTCTTCTGTAACCCCAATCCCCCCAGATCCTTTTATATTTCTCCTTTTCCAATTTTGATCCTATTCCCTTTCAAATGAAGTTTTAGGGAGAGAAATTCGGATGGTCTGCACCTCCCGTCAGTGTCCCCGGGGGCTGCTAATGGGGCGCAAATGACTAGTCGCCCAGTCGTGCTGCTGCTAACAGCTCCCGCTCAATTCCGCAGGATATCACCAAGCTTTGTGTCTCAGAGAATCCAATAGGTGTGTACAATGGAGGCTCGCTGCCGTGCATGATGATTGACTCCTGGGGCTCCGTTAATTTGCATATGTCTCACTTTGCTGGCACCTTGGGCTGGATTTTCCGGTGTTGCCTCTGTTATCACTATGGAGGGGCGGCAATGGCGGCGGTGAGCAGTTCCGGGCGGGCTGCCAGCTTCCAGTGCCTCACCGAAGGCTGGTTTCAGGGGGCGCGGAGCATTACCGCCCGGGAGAGGCGAACCGGTGTGCAACGCCCCTGGTTGCGACAACGGATCGATTTTTGCCTCCCGCCCGACCCATAGCGCCCCCTGCTGGGACCGCCTGTGAAAGTGGTTGATCCGACCTATACCCACTGCAGTGAGGTAAGTAATGGCCATCTCAAGTAAGTGATTGGTTTTTATTTTATTTTTTATGCGATTTATGTTGTGGTGGTGTGTGCTGTATATTGGGGAATGTTTTTGCTGGCTATTTTGCAAGTTATTTTTTTCTCCCCAGACACCTCTCGGGGTGCTCCGAGGCCGGCTGTTTAGCTGGGGATTTTCCCATGCTCAGCCGGCCTCGCACCCTGAGAGAGGTGTGCAACGCCTCCCTTAGCGCCCCGCCCCACACTCAGGGCCCAGCTGACCAATTTTGCTGACTGAGTCACAAACTGTTCCCGGGTGCAAACTTTACTGCCCCGCCGCCATTACCGCCCCGAAATCAGCAAAGCCGAAAATTCAGCCCTATGAGCACTCGAGTTTGTGGTTTAGGATTTATCCACCAATAAGAACATAAGAAATAAGAGCAGGAGCAGGCCACCTGGCCCCTCGAGCCTGCTCCGCCATTTAATAAGATCATGGCTGATCTGATCATGGATTCAGCTCCACTTCCCTGCCCACTCCCCATAACTCTTTATTCCCTTATCGCTCAAAAAACTATCTCCACATTCAATATATTCAATGACCCAGCCTCCACAGCTCACTGGGACAGAGAATTCCACAGATTTACAACCCTCTGAGAAAAGAAATTCCTCCTCATCTCAATTTTAAATGGGCAGTCCCTTATTCTAAGACTATGTCCCCTAGTTTTAGTTTCCCCTATGAGTGGAAACCTTGTCGAGCCCACTCATTATCTTATAAGTTTCAATAAGATCACCTCTCATTCTTCTGAACTCCCATGAGGCAACAGCGGCAATAACAGCCTTTTGCAAAGCAGCGAATGAGAAATGTGAGCCCGAATAGGACTGAGTGTGAGTATGTGTGGTGTGCATCATATCCCAGCTTGCATCCCTCAGGCCAAACGGAAGGCTGTGTTATTTGTGATCTCACAGGATGTCTGACTTCCTTTGTGTTTCCTTCCAAATGATTTTGGCACAAGTTGAGTGAAGGCTAATTATTTTTCAGGTAACCATGGTATTATAAATGAAATCTTGCATTATGAATTGCTTACTTTTACTCAGACATATCAGTTAGTAGAGATAAAGAGAAAGAGTGACAGCAGCTATCCAAAACCGTTTCATAAAATCATTTTTTCTCAGTGGAAAAATTGATTTGTACTATTTGTTTGTTTCTCAATAATTTAAAAAAAAAGACCTGAAGATGATATTGAATTATTGGGTTGCGCTTTGCTGACTTTTATCTGTAAATGTCTTGCTTGCTCCTGATTTGCTACTGTTTATGCCAATCAGAGCAAGTCCCTCTACTCTTCACTTTGATCTCCCCATCCAGAAGGGATCTTTTCTGACTCAAATGAAGATCCACAGAGCCATGAAGATATAACTGTAATGTATCCACCGGTGAGGACGCTCACAGGTTTGTAGAGCTGTTGAGTTGTGAGTGGCTTAGCCAGTCACGTGATGTTCACAAGACTCCATAAAACCCCAGCCAGTTGGGTTCGGGGGATCCACGATGAGGCAGGTGGTTGTGAGCCTGGTGGATGAACTGGTAATGTGTAGTGTGATTGTTAAAACTTTAGCTAATAAACCAACTAGTTCTTACTAGCAATGTGTTGCTATGAATTCTTAAGCAATGAAGCAAATACATTACAGTAACAATGGGCCCAAGTTTCCACATGATTCGCGCCTGATTTTTAGGAGCAACTGGTGGAGAACGGACTATTTTAGAAATCGCAATTCTCCACTTTTTTTCTGCAGTTTTAGTCAGGTAGAACAGTTCTAGTTTAGAACAGAATTTTCTTCTTCAAAAGGAGGCGTGTCCGGCCACTGACGCCTGATTTGAAAGTTTCCACAATGAAAATGTACTCCAAACTAAAGTAGAATGGCGCCAGTGAAGATTTTTGTAGAACTGAAAAAACCTGTTCTACACATTAAAAAATCAGGCGCAGGTTACAAATTAGGCGTCCAGAACGAGGTGGGGGAAGGGAATTCATTAAATTCGACAATAAATCCTTATTTATACTTCTACAAATATTATACAAATAAATCCAACCTGAATAAACATTTATAAGCCAAGAAAAGATTAAATAAACCATCTTCCCACCTGTGTGAAAGTGCTTCAGCCAGGGAGAATTCTGCAGCTGTTCGTGCCGCTGAGCGAGAGAGAGAAGGGGAGAGAGAGAGAGAGAGAGGGGAGGGGGGGGAAAAGAGGGGAGGGGGGGGGAAAGAGGGGAGGGGGGGCAAAGAGGGGGGGGGGATCAGGGAGCAGGAGCGGGTGTCGGCTCGGAGGGGGGGGGGAAGCGGGTGTCGGGTCGGAGCGGGTGTCGGGTCTTGGTCGGGGCGTGGGGGAGCGGGGAGGGGAGCGGGTGTTGGGTCTGGTCGGGCAGGGAGCAGGAGCTGGCCGTGGGAGGAGCCTCATTCACGCAGCCCCAATGAGGCCATTGGGCCAGGGCTAGGGGCTGCGTGCTTCGGGCCCCTCCCACACAGTTCGGCGCCTGGAGCTACTGCACTTGCGTGCCGACTGTGGCGCGCATGTGCAGAGGTCCCGGCACTGTTTTCAGCGCCGGGACCTGGCTCCGCCCCCCCACAGCTCGTGCTGGCTGCGCCGAGTGCCACAGGACCTGTAAGTCGGTGGAGAATACCAAGGATTTTTTTAGGCGCGAAAAACGGGCGCCCAGCTCGGAGGGGCGCCCGTTTTTTTTCTTGTGGAAACTTGGGCCCATAGATTGTTGAATACTGAGTTAGAAGATGCTGCCAACAGTCCTGCCAACACCTGTTGTAGTGATTGCTTTATACTCCACAGCATTATTGCATCTCCTCAAATGGAAACAGCATAAAGCATGATTCTTTATTATTATTTGAATTAATATTTCAAACAATGTAATAGTTATTGATGTAATTGAAGCAACCATGCGTTTATTTACTATTTCAAAGAGGGAGATACAGAAAAACAGATGGTGCAGTCTGTGTTTGTCTCCCTTTAATCCTTCCCCATTGTACTGCTGGAACCTTTGTCCTGTCTGCGCCGCTTGTGCTGCCAAGCCCCAGGAATCCTTCAGTGAGCCAACTCCTACATTCCACCCGCACCAGGTTCTTGCAATCTCCCGGTCTGTACGCACATACACACACACACATGCACGCACCACACATGCACACGCACACTCACACACACACACACACACACACACACACATGCGTGCACACACCTGGATAATCCCAGGGGTCCCAATACAGCACGATCAAACTCGAGGTCTCCCATCCCAGTTCTGCCAGATCCCACATCAATCCCCTACACTAACAAAACCCAAGAGCCCCATCGTTGCTGTTAGCCCCATGATGTCCCCCTCACTCCTCAGTACTGCTAAATACCAGTAAATGCTGTCAACCTGGCAGATGTTACTTTGATCCTGAAAATACCAGTAAATATCCCACAATTTAATTTCTGAGTCAATATAAGTCAGTAATCCTGATAATACATCATGTGTTTGGAGTAACACCTCTGTTATAAAACAGCATAGCCTCCAATTCTCACCTTGGGACATCTGTAAAAAAAAACAGAAAATGCTGGAAATACTCAGCAGGTCAGGCAGCATCTGTGGAGACAGAGACAGAGTTCAAGTTTCTGGCTGGGAACAGATTGCTATAATAAGTAAACTGTCGAGAGTAGATTATACAGTATACAGTGTTAGAACTGGAAACACTGATTGAACGGAAGCAAATTATAGGTTTCCTCGAGGACTTGTTCTGACATCGCTTTGTGAAAAATGTTTCCTTAAAACAGAAAATTGCACCGGGCTGCCCCAGATCCCGAACCTCCCCACTCGCCCGTGGCCCCCCCCCGCCCCCCGCCCCCCAGGTACTGATCCCTCCACCAGCAAACCACCCTCGTCCCCCCAACACCTCCTCCTACTGCACCCCTCTGCCACCATACACCCCCCCCCCCCCCTACCCTCCCCACCACCGTGCTACCCCCGACCCACAATGACCGGCCCAGAAAACCTTTCATAAGGTCCCACATGGCAGGCTGGTCACAAAAGTAAAAGTCCATGGGATCCAGGGCAAAGTGGCGAGTTTGATCCAAAACTGGCTCAGAGGCAGGAAGCAAAGGGTAATGGTTGATGGGTGTTTTTGTGACTGGAAGGATGTTACAGTGGGGTTCCGCAGGGCTCAGTACTGGGTCCCTTGCTTTTTTTGGTATATTTCAATGATTTAGACTGAAATGTTGGGGGTATGATTAAGAAGTTTACAGATGAAAATAACATTGGCTGTGTGGTTGAAAATGCAGAACTAAGCTGTAGACTGCAGGAAGATATCAATTAACTGGGCAGCACAGTGGCAAATGGAATTCAATCCGGAGAAGTGTGAGGTAACGCATTTGGGGAGGGCAAACAAGGCAAGGGAATACACATTAAATTATAGGACACTGAGATGTGCAGAGGAACAAAGGGACCTGGGAGTGCAGGTCCACAGATCCCTGAAGGTAGCCGGCCAGGTAGATAAGGTGGTTAAGAAGGCATATAGAATGCTTGCCTTTATTAGCCGAGGCATAGAATACAAGAGCAGGGAGGTTAAACTGGAACTGTGTAAAACACTAGTTAGGCCACAGCTGGAGTACTGCCTGCAGTTCTGGTCACCACATTACAGGAAAGATGTGATTGCACTCGAGAGGGTACAAAGGAGATTTACGAGGATGTTGCCTGGACTGGAAAATTTTGCCTATGAGGAAAGATTGGAGATGCTGGGTTTGTTTTCTTTGGAACAGAGGAGGCTGATGGGAGCCTGATTGAGGTGTATAAAATTATGAGGGACCTGGATAGAGTGGATAGGAAGGACCTGTTTCATAGAAACATAGAAAATAGGTGCAGGAGTAGGCCATTCAGCCCTTCGAGCCTGCACCGCCATTCAATAAGATCATGGCTGATCATTCCCTCAGTAGCCCTTTCCTGCTTTCTCTCCATACCCCTTGATCCCCTTAGCCGTAAGGGCCATATCTAACTCCCTCTTGAATATATCCAATGCTCTGCGGCAGGGAATTCCACAGGTTAACAGCTCTCTGAGTGAAGAAGTTTCTCCTCATCTCAGTCCTAAATGGCCTACCCCTTATCCTAAGACTATGTCCCCTGGTTCTGGACTTCCCCAACATCGGGAACATTCTTCCCGCATCTAACCTGTCCAGTCCCGTCAGAATCTTATACGTTTCTATGAGGTCTCCTCTCATCTTTCTAAACTCCAGTGAATAAATGCCCAATTGATCCAGTCTCTCCTCATGACAGCCCAGCCATCCCTGGAATCAGTCTGGTGAACCTTCGCTGCACTCCCTCAATAGCAAGAACGTCCTTCTTCAGATTAGGAGACCAAAACTGAACACAATATTCCAGGTGAGGCCTCACCAAGGCCCTGTACAACTGCATTAAGACCTCCCTGCTCCTATATTCAAATCCCCTAGCTATGAAGGCCAACATACCATTTGCCTTCTTCACCGCCTGCTGTACCTGCATGCCCACTTTCAGTGACTGATGAACCATGACACCTAGGTCTCGTTACACCTCCCCTTTTCCTAATCTGCCGCCATCCAGATAATATTCTGCCTTTGTGTTTTTGCCCCCAAAATGGATAACCTCACATTTATCCACATTATACTGCATCTGCCATGCATTTGCCCACTCACCTAACCTGTCCAAGTCACCCTGCAGCCTCTTAGCATTCTCCTCACAGCTCACACCGCCACCCAGTTTAGTGTCATCCGCAAACTTGGAGATATTACATTCAATTCCTTCATCTAAATCATTAATGTATATTGTAAAGAGCTGGGATCCCAGCACTGAGCCCTGCGACACTCCACTAGTCACTGCCTGCCATTCTGAAAAGGACCCGTTTATCCCGACTCTCTGCTTCCTGTCTGCCAACCAGTTCTCTATCCACCTCAGTACATTACCCCCAATACCACACGCTTTGATTTTGCACACCAATCTCTTGTGCGGGACCTTGTCAAAAGCCTTTTGAAAGTCCAAATACACCACATCCACTGGTTGTCCCTTGTCCACTCTGCAAGTTACATCCTCAAAAAATTCCAGAAGATTCGTCGAGCATGATTTCCCTTTCATAAATCCATGCTGACTTGGTCCGATCCTGTCACTACTTTCGAAATGTGCTGCTATTTCATCCTTAATGATTGATTCCAACATTTTCCCCACTACTGATGTCAGACTAACCGATCTATATTTACCCGTTTTCTCTCTCTCTCTTTTTTAAAAAGTGGTGAAACATTAGCTCCCCTCCAGTCCATAGGAACTGATCCAGAGTCAATAGACTGTTGGAAAATGATCACCAATGAATCCACTATTTCTAGGGCCACTTCCTTAAGTACTCTGGGATGCAGACTATCAGGCCCCGGGGATTTATCGGCCTTCAATCCCATCAATTTCCTTAACACAATTTCACGCCTAATAAGGAAATCCTTCAGTTCCTCCTTCTCACTAGACTTACTGTCCCCTAGTACAATCGGAAGGTTATTTGTGTCTTTCTTCGTGAAGACAGAACCGAAGTATTTGTTCAATTGGTCTGCCATTTCTTTGTTCCCCATTATAACTTCACCTGAGTCTGACTGCAAGGGTCCTATGCTTGTCTTCACTAACCTTTTTCTCTTCACATATTTATAGAAGCTTTTGCAGTCACTTTTTATGTTCCCTGCAAGCTTCCTCTCGTATTCTATTTTCCCCCTCTTAATTAAACCCTTAGTCTCCCTCTGTTGAATTCTAAATTTCTTCCAGTCCTCAGGTTTGTTGCTTTTTCTAGCCAAATTATATGCCTCTTCCTTGGCTTTAACAGTATCCTTAATTTCCCTTGTTAGCCATGGTTGGAATTCCGCAGCTCCAGCCATACCGATTCCACATTATCCAGGCTTATGTCCCTCCTTACAATTGCATTAATTTCCTTTTTAACCAGCAGCACCACCCCGCCTCCTTTTCCTTTCTGTCTATCCTTCCTAAATTCTGAATACCCTTGGATGTTGAGTTCCCAGCCTTGGTCACCCTGGAGCCATGTCTCCGTGATGCCAATTACATCATACCCTTTAACTGCTATCTGCGCAGTTAATTCCCCGTTTTATTTTTACTCCAGACAGGGATGTACAATTGCTGAAGTTCATCCATGTGATCTTTAAATGTTTGCCGTTGCTTATTCGCCGTCAACCCTTTAGGTATCCTTTTTCAGTCTATTCTAGCCAATTCACGCCTCATACCATCGAAGTTACCTTTCCTTAAGTTCAGCACCTTCGATTCTGAATTAACTGTGTCACTCTCCATCTTAATAAAGAACTCTACCATATTATGGTCACTCTTCCCCAAGGGGCCGCACAACAAGATTGCTAATTAGTCCCTTCTCATTACACATCACCCAGTCTAGGATGGCCAGCTCTCTAGTTGGTTCCTCGACATATTGGTCTAGAAAACCATCCCTAATACACTCCAGGAAATCCTCCTCCACCGCATTGCTACCAGTTTGGTTAGCCCAATCAATTTGAAAATTAAAGTCGCCTATGATAACTGCTGTACCTTTATTGCACACGTCCCTTATTTCTTGTTTGATGCTGTCCCCAACCTCACTACTACTGTTTGGTGGTCTGTATACAACTCCCACTAGCGTTTTCTGCCCTTTGGAATTCCGCAGCTCCACCCATACCGATTCCACATTATCCAGGCTTATGTCCCTCCTTACCATTGCATTAATTTCCTCTTTAACCAGCAGCACCACCCCGCCTCCTTTTCCTTTCTGTCTATCCTTCCTAAATTCTGAATACCCTTGGATGTTGAGTTCCCAGCCTTGGTCACCCTGGAGCCATGTCTCCGTGATGCCAATTACATCATACCCTTTAACTGCTATCTGCGCAGTTAATTCGTCCACCTTATTCCGAATACTCCTCGCATTGAGGCACAGAGCCTTCAGGCTTGTCTTTTTAACACACTTTGCCCCTTTAGAATTATGCTGTAATGTGGCCGTTTTTGTCTTTTGTCTTGGGTTTCTCTGCCCTCCACTTTTACTATTCTCCTTTCTATCTTTTGCTTCTGACTCCATTTTATTTCTCTCTGTCTCCCTGCATAGGTTCCCATCCCCCTGCCATATTAATTTAACCCCTCCCTAACAGCACTAGCAAACACTTCCCCTGGGACATTGGTTCCGGTCCTGCCCAGGTGCAGACCGTCCGGTTTGTACTGGTCCCACCTCCCCCAGAACTGGTTCCAATGCCCCAGGAATTTGAATCCCTCCCTTCTGCACCACTATTCAAGCCACGTATTCATCTGAGCTATCCTGCAATTCCTACTCTGACTAGCACGTGGCACTAGTAGCAATCCTGAGATTACTACTTTTGAGGTCCTACTTTTTAATTTTGCTCCTAGCTCCCTAAATTCGTCTCGTAGGACTCATTACTTTTTTTACCTATAGCGTTGGTACCTATATGCACCACGACAACTGGCTGTTCACCCTCCCTTTTCAGAATGTCCTGCACCCGCTCCGAGACATCCTTGACCCTTGCACCAGGGAGGCAACATACCGTCCTGGAGTCTCGGTTGTGGCCACAGTAACGCCTATCTATTCCCCTTACAATTGAATCCCCTATCACTATCGCTCTCCCACTCTTTTTCCTGCCCTCCTGTGCAGCAGAGCCAGACATGGTGCCATGAACTTGGCTGCTGCTGCCCTCCCCTGATGAGTCATCCCCCTCAACAGTACCCAAAGTGGTGTATCTGTTTTGCAGGGGGATGACCGCAGGGGATCCCTGCACTACCTTCCTTGCACTGCTCTTCCTGTTGGTCTTCCATTCCCTATCTGGCTGTGTACCCTTTAGCTATGGTAAGACCAACTCACTAAATGTGCTATTCATGTAATTCTCAGCATCGTGGATGCTCCAGAGTGAATCTACCCGCAGCTCCAGTGCCGCAATGCGGTCTGTCAGGATCTGCAGGCGGATACACTTCCCGCACATGTAGTTGTCAGGGACACCGGAGTTCACACATAGTACAGTAGGAGCATAATACGTGTCCGAGCTCTCCTGCCATGACTTAACCCTTAGATTAACTTAATTTGGCAACAGCAATGTTAAGGGTTACTTACTGATAAAGAAAAAAGAAAAGCTACTTACCAATCACCAGCCAATCACTTACTCCCTTGGCTGTGACCTCGCCTTTCGATTTCTTTCTACTTCATTTTGCCTCCCTGTTGCACAAGCACGCCTCCACGAAGTTGGGCCTTAAATAGGCCGCCTCGATCTCCCTGCTCCGCCTCTCCCCGACTCCCTTAGCAGAGTAGTCAACAACCAGGGGGAATAGATTTAAAGTAATTGGTCGGCGGTTTAGAGGAGTTATGAGGGGAATTTTTTCACCTAGAGGGAGGTGGGGGTCTGGAACTCACTGCCTGAAAGGGTGGTAGAGGCAGAGACTCTCACCACATTTAAAAAGTACTTGGATGTGCACTTGAAGTGCCGCAACCTACAGGGATACGGACCGAGAGATGGAAGTGGGATTAGGCTGGATAGCTCTTTGTCGGCCAGCACGGACACGATGAGCCAAATGGTCTCCTTTCGTGCTGTAAATTTCTATAATTCTATGATTCTATGAAAACAACGAGAGGAGTTTTGCTTCCATTGTGGTCAAAATATAGCTGGCACCACGATGAGAGAGTCACATCCACAGTACACTGAGACTGGGATTTGGTATCTGTGAGCCCGTTCCTGAAGGAATACACTGGCGGATAAATCATCTCACTGTAAGGACTGCAACCCATGATCGGCTATTGTATGGCAAAACGTCATACAGCCCGTAGTGTAAGTCACAAGCCCCAGTTGTAAAAACATTGGGAATGAGTAAAATGAAAGTAGGAATGAGAGGCAGGGAAAGGAGAGAGTTGGGGAGAAAAGGAACATCAGGCAAGGAGAAATGGAATGAGGAAAAAAGAGGAAACAGGGAGTGAGAGACGGAATAAATTAACGAATGAAGGAGTGAGAAGCAGGCAGAAGGAGGTCTATTCTGACATAAGTAAGTTCCATCCACAGAGAGCCTCAGTGGGCTTCACTGGAATCAGTCAGGATGCAACTCTGACAGAAAAAAGAAAGACTTGGATTTATATAGCGCCTTTCATGACCACCGGACATCTCAAAGCGCTTTACAGCCAATGAAATACTTTTGGAGTGCAGTCACTGTTGTAATGTGGAAATGCGGCAGCTAATTTCCGCACAAGCAAACTCCCAATGTGATAATGGCCAGATAATGTTTTTTTGTTATGTTGATTGAGGGATATATATCGGCCAGGACACCGGGGGTAACTCCCCTACTCTTCTTGGCAACAGTTTAATGTCTTATCTGAAAGACGGCACCTCCGACAGTACGGCACTCCCTCAGCACCGCACTGGAGTGTCAGCCTCTGAAGTGGGACTTCAAACCATGACCTCCTGACTCAGAGGCAAGAGTGCTACCCACTGAGCCACAGCTGACTCTGGATTTGTGTTACAACCTTGGCATCAGTTTGAAGCCAAACCACTTGGTGCTGATCGCACTGTTGCAATGCAGATACAGACTCTGCTAATTGCTAATTCCCCTCCGCTCCTCACCATGATCAGTGGTGCTGACTTTCCACAGCTCAGACTGACAGCTGATGGGGAGGGGCAGTTTCCTCCTGTGACAGGGTTCACTGGTGAATAAAAATGACTTAATTGGATGGTGATGGGGTTGGATAACCTATGTTAGTTGTACATACGGAGCATGGTCATTCCACAGTCTGAGCGCAGTCCAACGTTGTTAAAATTGTATAGTTAGAATGTAACTGACGATATGATTCCAAAACTGTACCACTTGAATGTGGTTTCTCTGTAGATATTATAAGCTTACTGAGAATTAATAAACTGCTTACTCTGCAAGAGCGCTTAGAACAGATTAAAGACACTGAGAAGAGTAGGCAGCCAGACTTCAGAGAAGGTTGTGACCTGGGGGCTGCGATATCGCCATTCGACAGGACACAAGGCTAAAGGAAGTGAAGAAACAGGAACAATGGGGCGAAATTTCCCTGGGACTTGTCCTGATCTCCAACCACAACTTGGCTGGAAACCCCGGGGGAAATGGCCATCTTGGTCCGTTTACTCTGGGAACACTGCAGAAGTCACAGTATCGGGAGATAATCCGTGGAAATTCCAGGTCGTCCAGGAGTGGGAACGTGGTCAGATATTAAAGAGATTACAAGATGAGCGGGAAAATACCTGGGAATGTTGGAAGTCTGAAATAATGCAAAAAATGCTGGAAATACACAGCGGGTTAACCAACATCTGGAAAGGGAAAAGACAGGTTAACGTATCTGATCAGAATACATTGGATGGTCTGCACCCTACATAGCCACCTCTCCTTTCTCCTTCTCTGATATAGCAGACCTGCTGGGTCTTTGTAGCACCTTCCATTTTTAGTTAAAATAAGATGGATGTGCTTTTGAAGATCAAAGTATATGCAAATTATTCCAGGTGTATGGAAGGCTGCAAGAGATGTAAAGGTACAACTCTTAAAGGTAAAAGTAAGAAAGACTTGCATTTATATCAAACCTATTCAAGGGAAATCTCTTCACTGGCTGGAGTCATACCTAGCACAAAGGAAAATGGTTGTGGTGTTTGGAGGCCAATCATCTCAGCCCCAGGATATCGCTGCAGGAGTTCCTCAGGGCAGTGTCCTCGGCCCAAACATCTTCAACTGCTTCATCAATAACCCTCCCTCCATCATAAAGTCAGAAGTGGGGATTGTGGTATATTTCTTACAACATCACGAAAGCTCACACACTCAAGATGGCTCCATTCCTTTTTATTACTGTAAACAGCAATGGCTGCATTACAACAGTAGTCCATTTGGTGGATCTATATATTACACATCTCCCTCCTTAATGAAGAAGTAATTATAACAAAATAATCATCATATAACTTGCATGGTTATACATAACAAAAGATATGGACTTTTTTGCCATATTTACAAATGAAACTTAACCTGTTTTCTGTTTCGAAGAGGATATCTTCTCTCTGGAACAGAACTTTCCAAACATGTTGTCAACCTTAGACTCATTCTAGGCTGAGCCTGAGGAGAGTTTTCCTCCAAGGGCTGACCTTGATCTACAGTTGGACTTTCTACAACTTCAGACTGTGTGCCTGCCTGACTCGCACTCAGTCTTAAATTCTGACTTGTTTCCAGTACATCTGATGTAGGATTTTTTACTGGTACTCTACTTGTAATAAGACTATCTGACTCATCAGAAATAATCGAATCATTCCAACTTTCAATTCCTTCCACATCTCTAGGTAAAATATGATCAATGTGATCAAACATCTTGACCAAATATGTGTGAGGACCAGACAGGTAGTGCAGGAGTCCCCCAAGTCCATCTCGCTCTCCAACTGGTACTCCATTCTGAGTACCAGTGAGGGCAATGGTGGTTCTGGGGAGTGCAGCCAGAGCCAAGTCCATGGCACCACGGTTGGCTCAGTTGCACAGGGGTGGGAGAAAGAAGAATGGAAGAGCTATAGTGGTAGGGGATTCAATAGTCAGGGGAGCAGATAGGCGTTTCTGTGGCCGCAGACGTGACTCCAGGATGGTATGTTGCCTCCCTGGTGCCAGGGTCAAGGATGTCACTGAGCGGCTGCAGGGCATTCTGGGGAGAGAGGGTGAACAGTCAGAGGTCGTGGTCCACATTGGTACCAATGACGTAGGTAGGAAGAGGGATGAGGTCCTGCAGGCAGAGTTTAGGGAGATAGGAGAGAGATTGAAAAGCAGGATCTCAAAGGTAGTAATCGCCGGATTACTCCCGGTGCCACAAGCTAGTGAGTACAGAAATAGGAGAATAGAGCAGATGAATATGTGGCTGGAGAGATGGTGCAGGTGGGAGGGCTTTAGTTTTCTGAGGCATTGGGACCGCTTCTGGGGGAGTTGGGAACTGTACAAGGCGGACTGGTTGCACCTCAACAGAGCCGGGACCAATATCCTCGCGGCGGGGGGGCGGGGTGGGGTGGGGTGGGGAGGTTGCGAGTGCTGTTGTGGAGGGTTGAAACTAGCTTGGCAGGGGGATGGGAACCTGAGAATAGATTCAGTAGGGAGGGGAGTAAAACTAGAATTAGAAAGCAAAAATAAAGAAAGTGAGTTTGAAGGAGAGAGGAAATAAGCAGGAAAAAAGGGTAAAAAAACAAACTTAAAGGCACTTTGTCTAAATGCAAGTAGCATTGTAACAAAATAGATGAGTTGACGGCACAAATTGAGACAAATGGGTATGATCTGATAGCCATTACAGAGACGTGGTTGCAAGGTGACCAGGACTGGGAATTCAATATTCAGGGGTATTTGACAATCCGGAAGGACAAGTAGAAAGGGAAAGGAGGTGGAGTAGCTCTATTAATAAAGGATGGAATCACTGCAATAGTAAGAAATTATATTGGCTCAAATGATAAGGATATTGAAACAGTTTGGGTGGAGATAAGGAACAATAAGGGGAAAAAAGTCACTGGTGGGCGTAGCCTATAGGCCCCCTAATAGTAGCAACTCTGTTGGTCGGCGCATAAACCAGGAAATAGTGGGGGCTTGTAAAAAAGGAACAGCAATAATCATGGTTGATTTTAACCTCCATATTGATTGGACAACTCAAAGTGATCAGGATGGCCATGAGGAGGAGTTCGTAGAGTGCGTAAGGGATGGGTTCCTTGAGCAATATGTAACGGAACCAACCGGGGGCAGGCTATCTTAGATCTGTTCCTGTGTAATGAGACAGGATTAATAAACAATCTCCTAGTAAAGGATCCCCTTGGAATGAGTGATCATAGCATGATTGAATTTAAAATTCAGATAGAGGGTGAGAAAGTTGGATCTCTAACCAGCATACTAAGCTTAAATAAAGGAGACTATGAAGGTATGAGAGCAGAGTTGGATAAAGTGGACTGGGAAAATAGATTAAAGTATAGGATGGTTGATGAACAGTGGTGTACATTTAAGGAGATATTTCACAACTCTCAAGAAAAATATATTCCAGTGAGGAGGAAAAGGTGTAAGAGAAAAGATAGCCATCCGTGGCTTGTTAAAGAAATAAAGGACGGTATTCAATTCAAAACAAGGGCATACAAAGTGGCCAAAACTAATGGGAGGACAGAAGACTGGGAAGCTTTTAAAAGCCAGCAAAGAACGATTAAAAAAATAATTAAGAAAGGGAAGATAGACTATGAAAGTAAACTAGTGCAAAATATAAAAACAGAAAGCAAGAGTTTCTATAGGTATATAAAAAGGGAAAGAGTAGCTAAAGTAAATGTTGGTCCCTTAGCGGACGAGACCGGGGAATTAGTAATGGAGAACATGGAGATGGCAGAAACTCTGAACAAATTAACGGTAGAGGACATTAACATTATTCCGATAGTGGATAGTCAAGGGGCTATAGCGGGGGAGGAAATTAACACAATCACAATCACTGAAGAGGTGGTACTCAGTAAGATAATGGGATGAAAGGCAGATAAATCCCCTGGATTGATGGCTTGCTTCCTAAGGTCTTAAGCGAAGTAACGGCAGGAATTGTGGATGCATTGGTTGTAATTTACCAAAATTCCCTGGATTCTAGGGAGGTCCCAGCAGATTGGAAAACTAAAGAGCAATGCCCCTATTTAAAAAAGGAATCAGACAAAAAGCAGGAAGCTATAGACCAGTTAACCTAACATCTGTGGTTGGGGAAATGTTGGAGTCCATTTTAAAGAAGCAGTAGCAGGACATTTGGAAAAGCAAAATTTGGTCAGGCAGAGTCAGCATGGATTTATGAAGGGGAAGTCATGTTTAACAAATTTGCTGGAGTTCTTTGAGGATGAAACGAACAGGGTGGATAAAGGGGAACCAGTGGATGTGGTATATTTGGACTTCCAGAAGGCATTTGACAAGGTGTCACATAAAAGGTTCCTGCACAAGATAAAAGTTGCGGGTAATATATTAGCATGGAAAGAGGATTGGCTAACTAACAGAGAACAGAGAGTTGGGATAAATGGTTCATTCTCTGGTTGGCAACCAGTAACTAGTGGGGTGCTGCAGGGATCAGTGCTGGAACCCCAACTATTTACAATCTATATTAACGACATGGAGGAAGAGACCGCATGTAACATAGTCAAGTTTGCTGACAATACAAAGATGGGAGGAAAATCAATGTGTGAGGAGGACACAAGAAATCTGCAAAAGGACATAGACAGGCTAAGTGAGTGGGCAGAAATTTGGCAGATGGAGTATAATGTTGGAAAGTGTGAGGTCATGCACTTTGGCAGAAAAAAATCAAAGAGCAAGTTATTATTTAAATGGAGAAAGATTGCAAAGTGCCGCAGTACAGCGAGACCTGGGGGTACTTGTGCTTGAAACACAAAAGGTTAGTATGCAGGTACAGCAAGTGATCAGGAAGGCCAATGGTATCTTGGCCTTTATTGCAAAGGGGATGGAGTATAAAAGCAGGGAAGCCTTGCTACAGCTATATAAGGCATTGGTGAGGCCACACCTGGAATACTGCGTGCAGTTTTGGTTTCCATATTTACGAAAGGATATACTTGCTTTGGAGGCAGTTCAGAGAAGGTTCGCTCGGTTGATTCCTGGCGTGAGGAGGTTGACTTATGAGGAAAGATTGAGTAGGTTGGGCCTCTACTCATTGGAATTCAGAAGAATGAGAGGTGATCTTATAGAAACGTACAAGATTATGAGGGGGCTTGACAAGGTGGATGCAAAGAGGATGTTCCCACTGATGGGGGAGACTAGAACTAGAGGGCACGATCTTAGAATAAGGGGCCGCACATTTAAAACTGAGAAGAGGAGAAATTTCTTCTCTCAGAGGGTTGTAAATCTGTGGAATTTGTTGGCTCAGAGAACTGTGGAAGCTGGGTCATTGAATAAATTTAAGACAGAAATAGACAGTTTCTTAAACGATAAGGGGATAAGGGGTTATGGGGAGCGGGCGGGGAAATGGAGCTGAGTCCATGATCAGAACAGCCATGATCTTATTGAATGGCAGAGCAGGCTCGAGGGACTGTATGGCCCACTCCTGTTCCTATTTCTTATGTTCTTATATCTTCACCACTCTTCCTGGTAACCACTTTAACCATTTATAGTGATGGTTCTTCACTCTGACCTTCTGATTTAATTTCACACTTCTCTCTTTTACTCTACTTCTATCATGATTCTCTTTCTGTCTTAATTGTTTCTCTTCTACCGACTGTGCCAAGGTTGGCTTTAACAACGAGAATCTGGTTTGTGGCTGTCATTTGAGGAACAACTCTGCTGATGTTCTACCAGTAGTTGTAGGAGGAATATTATGATACGTAATTAGTAAATTAGCTAATTTGTGGTCCAACGACAACTATCGTTTCTTTGGATTTGGATCCAACATTTGTATCATGAGAGCATGTTTAACAATTTGTACTCTGCTGCACCATTTGAAGCAGAATGATACAGTGGAACCTTGGTATGTTTCACACCATTTCTGCTCGTGAACTGTGCAAATTCTTCTGAACAAAATTGTGGCCCATTATCAGACGCAATCTCTTCTTGGAGGCCATATGAAGAAAATAATCTTCGCAGGTTATCTCGTGTTTTACTTGTTATTTTCCGCATTGAAAACACTGCTACCAACTTAGAATGTCTATCAATTACAATGAACAATTGCTGTCCTTCTAGCTCAGCAAAATCAACATGTAACCTTTGCCATACCCTGGGTGGCCATTTCCATGGCTGTAATGGTACTGAAGGTGGTTTCTTGCTTACCAATTCACATGTTGTACACTGACTAATGATGTACTTTATATCTTTATCTAGACCTGGCCACCATAAACTCTTGCAAACACGTGCACAATTCTTGGTCATGCACATTCCCAGCTGCTGGTCATGAAGATCTCCGAATAATTTGGACCTGAATTTATTTGGTATAACCTCTCTTGCACCCACATGATACAATCTTTATCGACTGATAATTCATTCCTACGAATGAAGAATGGGTGAATATCTTTCTCTGATACCTGGTTTGGCCAGCCATTTGCAATGTAATCATACAGCTTTGACATAACTGGGTCACGTTTGGTTGCTCTACCAATCTCTTCAGCTGTGACTGGCAGTTCATCAATGTATGAAAAGTAGAACACTTCTTCCCTATTGGGTATAACTTTTGATAGGAAAGACAACCTAGACATTGCATCAGCATTATTGTGATCAGCTGATCATCTGTACTCAATGTCATATGTATATGCTGACAAAACCATAAGAACATAAGAACGTAAGAAATAGGAGCAGGAGTAGGCCATATGGCCCCTCGAGCCAGCTCCGCCATTCAATACGATCATGGCTGACCTGATCATGGACTCAGGTCCACTTCCCTGCCCACTCCCCAAAAATCAAAGCCCATCTCTGCATTCGGGCTGCAGCTAATGTTGGAACTGGGGACTTTGGATGGAGGATTGCTGTCAGGGGCTTATGGTCTGTAAAGATGGTAAACTTACGATCATACAAGTATTTGTGGAACGTCTTGACCCCGAAAACTAATGCCAAAGCTTCCTTTTCGATTTGCGCATAATTACTCTCACTGGCACTGAGAGTGTGTGAAGCAAAAGCAATTGATCTCTCCTCCCCACTATGTAGTACATGAGAGATCACATGCTAGCTTGATCTCCTGACATATGTCATAGTGAACTAACATGCTGCTCTCTACCAAGTTGCTTTTACCCTCTTTGAATGTTGCGTCACATTCTTCTGACCACATCCAATGGACTTGTTTTTGCAACAGCTCATTCAGTGGATGTAACACTAGCCAAATTTGGTAGGAACTTCCCATAATAGTTCAAAAGACTCAAAAATGATCGAAGTTCAGTGACATTCTTGGGAGTGGGTGCATTTCTGATTGCACCAGCTTTCCCTTGGTTGGATGTAAACCATTTTTGTCTAGTCTGTGCCCTAAGTACTCCACAGAGTTTTGAAGTAACTCACACTTGTGAGCAGCCACTCATACTCTGTGCTTATCTGGCCATTTGAGCACTTAATTCGATATGTTATTATGGATTTGCCTGTTTGGTGCTGAAATTAATATATCATTTAAATAACATACTCCCCCTTCAATACCTTGCAAAATCTGGTTCATCACCCCTTGGAATATGGCAGCGGCTGAATTCACTCCAAATGGTAGCCTATTAAATTGATATAGGCCTAGATGAATATTTATTGTCAAGCATGACTTGGACTCCTCATCTCATCTAGTTCAAGTTGTAAATAGGCATTTGTGAGATCCAACTTTTGAGAAGATCTGACCACCTGTCAGTGTTGTGAGCAAATCTTCTACATTTGGCAATTTTTGGGGAGATTACCCTCTAGAGCCTGGTTTACGATTACTTTATAATCACCACACAACCTTACCTTACCATCTGACTTAGGTACAACAACAATGGGTATAGCCCAATTACTTAGATCTATCTTAAAGATAATGTTCTCAGTCTCTAGTCTTTTGAGTTCTTGCTCAACTCTCTCCTTGAGTGCATATGGTATAAGACGTGGCTTTCAGTAAACTGGTCTAGTGTCCTTCTGTACCCTAACACTCGCCTTGAAGACTTGGATCGGATGCTGCCTGTTTAGCAGAACACCTTTGGATACTTCTTGAAGAATCATCCTTCGATGCAAATCTCGTTTCAACATGAAAAATCTCATACCAATCCAACTTCAGTGATCCCAACCAATTTCTCCCTAGTAAGGCAGGCTTGTCTCCTGCCACCACTAAGAGAGGCAAACTCTGAAATTGATACTGTATTTCACCGGTACGATGATATGACCTACCACAGGAATTTGCTCTCCTTGGTAGCCTCGTAGCTCTACCTTGGATTTCTCCAATGGGAAATCACGCAATTTGTCGCGATATAGCGATTCCGGTACTAAACTCACAGATACACCAGTGTCGCTTTCCATCGGTATCGTGGTTCCTGCAACGTCTACTTGGATGATGATACCTTTCAAATTGCTGTTAGATACCCTCGTGCTCCTGATGACGTGTATCTCTTCATCCTGTTGCTTTTCTTCCATGCTATGTATTCTCTGGCGATTTCTACTTATAACCTTGAAAGTTGGTTTACTCTTCAGTCGGCATACCTTCGCAAGATGCCAGTTTTCCTGCAGAAGAAACATTCTGCCTTCACATATGGACAACTTTGAGCAATGTGTTGTCCCAGGCACCGATAGCACGAACTTCAATGTATGTGGTCTGACGACTCGAAATGGCTTGAAATTGGTCAGCCACATCCATCGACATAGCTAAATCAAAAGTCAAGTCAGGAATTGACAACTTTTTTCTGATCGCTTAATTTTTCATCCCACAAAACAAAGCGGTCACGCAATGCTCGTTCCTGAAATTTTCTGAAATGACAAGTGAATAGAAAGCTTCTTTAATGCTACAATGTACTCACTGATACTGTCATCAATGAATTGACCTCATGTTCCAAAACGATAACTTTCAGCAATTTCCAGGGGCTCAGGACTGTAGTGCTGTTCTAACTTGCTTAGAATCTCCGTAAGTGATGTGTCCTTTGGCTTGACGGGAACAAGCACATTTTTCAGGGTTTCATACACCTCGGGGCCTGCTTCAGTCAGGAAAATAGTCCAATTTCTTTCTAAAACACCCGATTACTGTTTTCATCATCGGTGACTTCAATGATACTATTCCTGGTGAAAAACATTTCTAGCCGCTCCACATATGCTCTAAAGTCTCTCGGTCGTGTTGAAATGCACCCAAGTGCCCTATTATTCCCATAGGCACCATCTGGAGTCTGGCAACTCGCCAAGTGTGCTTATAATTTACCGTAAATTCTTAACTGTTCTGAAAACAAAGGACCTCTCTAGTCTCTCTGTTGTTTGGCTGGAATCATCCACCAACAAAAATTTCCACTAGGGTTTCCAGGAATCCGATCCTCCATCGCCAATGTATACATTCCTTACAACATCACTAAAGCACACACACTCAAGGTGACTGCATTCCTTTTTATTATTTTAAACATCAATGGCTGCATTACCACAGTAGTCCACTAGGTGGAGCAGTAGTCCACTTGGTGGAGCTACATATTACAGGGATGTTCGCTGATGACTGCACAGTGTTCAGTTCCATTCGCAACTCCTCAGATAATGAAACAGTCCTTGCCCGCATGCAGCAAGACCTGGATGACCTTCAGGTTTGTGCTGATAAGTGGCAAGTAATATTTGCACCACACCAGTGCCAGGCAATGACAATCTCAAACAAGTGAGAGTCTAACCACCTCCCCTTGACATCCAATGTCATTACCATCACCGAATCACCCATCATCAACATCCTGAGGGTCACCATTGACCAGAAACTTAACTGGACCAGCCACATAAATACTGTGACAACAAGAGCAGGTCAGAGGCTGGGTATACTGCGGTGAGTGTTTCACCTCCTGACTCCCCAAAGCCTTTCCACCACCTGCAAAGCACAAGTCAGGAGTGTAATGAGTGCAGCTCCAACAACACTCAAGGAGCTCGACACCATCCAGGACAAAGCAGCTCTCTTGATTGGCAACCCATTCACTACCTAAAACATTCACTACCTTAAACATTCACTCCCTCCACCACCGGCGCCCCCTGGCTGCAGTGTGTACCATCTACAAGATGCACTGCAGCAACTCGCCAAGGTTTCTTCGGCAGCGACCCCTAAACCCGCGACCGAGAAGGACAAAGGCAGCAGGGGCATGGGAACACCATCACCTCCAAGTTCCCCTCCAAGTTACACAGCATCCTGACTTAGTAATATATCGTGTTACTTCATCGTCACTAGGTCAAAGTCCTGGAACTCCCTCCCTAACAGCACTGTGGGAGCACCTTCACCATATGGACTGCAGCAGTTCAAGAAGGCGGCTCACTATCACCTTCTCAAGGGCAGTTAAGGATGGGCAATAAATGCTGGCCTTGCTAGTGATGCCCACATCCCAGAACGAATAATTTAACATTTTAGCAGTTACCTTAGGTGATATAATTTGAATGGAGGTTACACCAAAGCAAGGTAGTTGGTGTGCTCAATTTACTTTGTATCAAATGCCAACTAATCCACGTTAATTGTTTGGGAAATCGTCACATGGATGGATAGAGTTGAAATAATCATTAGAAGAATGAAGGGGGCATATACAGGAACTTTTTTTTCCACACAGAGGGTTTTTAAATATTATACCAAGGAGATTATAAGTGAAACTCCTCTCAGTTCTGAAAGAGGTCCCTTTACTTTAGGACTAACTACTGCTACTGCCAGTTATCCAAAGGAGAAGGCTGTCTCAGGAACAAGCTGTCACTGTATTAATGCAGTTCGCCTGTAGCATCAGACACCATTTGGCTATTTACAGAGCAGTAGTAATTGTGGATCACACACCCTTGACCACATTGGCATGGATGGAAATGAGAACGTCTGGCTGATACCAAGCAAATAAAAGAAAGAAAGAACTTGCCTTTCTATAGCACCTTTCACACCTGCAGGACATCCGAAAGTGCTTCACAGCCAATTAAGTAGTTTTGAAGTGCAGTCGCTGTTATAATGTAGGGAATTGCGTCGGCATATTTGCATTCAGCAAGCTCCCACAAACAGCAGTGTGATAATGACCAGATAATCTGTTTTCATGATGTTGGTTATGGGATAAATATTGGCCAGAACACCGGGAGATCTCCCCTGCTCTTCTTCAAAATAGTGTTTGGGATTTGTTACATCTACCCGAGAGAGCAGACAGGGCCTCCGTTTAACGTCTCATCCAAAAGACTGCACCTCCGACAGTGCAGCACTCCCTCAGCACTGCACTGGAGTGTCAGCCTAGATTTTGTGCTCAAGTCCCTGGAGTGGGACTTGAACCACAACCTTCTGACTCAGAGGCAAGCAAGCTACGCACTGAGCAAAAGGGACTTTTGTTTTGTTAAATTATAAACAATGTGTTACGAGTGCCAAAATACTGGGGATTCTGATCTTTCAAGGGAATTTCCCAACGGCCTATCTTGGCACTGATTTACATTGACTGAATAAATCAAATTCCATTCTTATGACATGGGATTGAAGGGTTTTTACTGGTGTTTCTGCACTGCATCCCCCAATGCTGTTCCTTTATAATTAGACCCTGAGCCTTGGGATCCCCAAGTCACATTCTGTCCTTACTCTCTGGGATTTTGCACCGTGTTTTCGGGCATGAGTTCTGTGATTCGGTCTATTTCCCCACTTAGCATTGTGGCCGTACCAAACACTGCTTTGAGCAACAATTTGCAAGAAGTTGATTGAATGTTTTCGCCAAACAAAAATCCTCCTTTGCAATGGGTTGTGCCACACTGATCTAATTATACAGGCCGCTGGCGGTAAAAGTAAATGCCTGTGGGTAAATGAAGACACCGATAGTCTCATTCTAGTGTGCAATCTTATGATTTTTGTCTCCCTCTGGGTTTTCTTCCATTTTGAGCTTTGGCTGAGAGTAGAAATTCACTCAAAAAAGAAATTGAAAAATAAATCCTAGTACTATTTACATTTTTTATAGAAATCTCTGGTTTAAAATAGCGGGAGAGTGTTGTGAAATTCCCCACAGGTACCCTTCCTAGCGACCAATGTAGCAGCACAGCGAAAATCGTAGCTCCAATGTTCCAACCCAAAAGAAAAAGAAAGAATTTGCATTTCTATAGTGCTATTCACAACCTCAGGACAGCCAATCAAGTACTTTATGGAGTGCAGTCACTGTTGTAATGTGGGAAACGCGGCAGTCAATTTGCGCACAGCAAGCTCCCACAAACAGCAATGTGATAATGTCCAGATAATCTGTTTTTAATGATGTTGCTCTGGAACTCCCTGCCTAAACCTCTACACCCCTCCTTCTTCCTTTAAGACGCCCCTCAAAACTTACCTCTTTGACCAAGCTTTTGGTCATCTGCAGTAATTTCTTCATATGTGGCTCGGTGTCACATTTTTGTCTTGTAACGCTCCTGTGAAGTGCCTTGGGACGTTTTACTGTGTTAAAGGTGCTATAATAAATACAAGTTGTTCTTGTTGATTGAGGGATAACTATTGGCCAGGACACTGGGGATAACTCCCCTGCTCTTTGAAATAGTGGCATGGGATCTTTTACATCCACCTGAGAGAGCAGACGTAGCTTTGGTTTAATGTCTCATCCGAAAGACAGCTCCTCTGACAGTGCAGCACTCCCTCAGCACTGCACTGAAGTGTCAGCCTAGATAATGTGCTTAATCTCTGGTGTGGGACGTGAACCCACAACCTTCTGATTCAGAGGTGAGAGTGCTGTCCACTGAGCTATGGCTGACATCGTATACACCAGGGAGAACTACCCTGCTCTTTTGCAAAATAGTGGCATGGGATCTTTTCGTCCATCTGAGAGGGCAGATGGAGCCTCGGTTTAACGTCTCATCTGAAAAACAGAAGTACTGTCAACATACTGAGTTTATGTAAACACAGTAACTGGAGACCTTTAGACTGTATCAAATGAATAAAAGAAGCCTGTGGCATCTCACAAGATGCTGCTAAGGGCTTGTGATTCACGGGAATGATCCCAGGAATGGGAGGTCATAGTCAGGAAGTATTTTCCCTTTGTAATGTCGGAAACCCGGCAGCCAAGGTGTGCACAGCAAGGTCCCACAAACAGCAATGAGACAACGACCAGAGAATCTGTTTTAGTGATGTTCGCTGAGGGATAAATATTGGGCCGGGCACCGGGGAGAATGGCCCTGCTCTTCGAATAGCACCATGGGATCTCTTGTGTACATCTGAGAGGGCAGGCGGGGCTTCAGTTTAACGTCTCATCTGAAAGACAGCATTTGGCCCTAGTTTCAAGTGGGGGCTCTGGACATCATATTGGGCTCTGCAGTGCCTATTTATCTCCTGAATAACCAACACTGTGCAATAAAATTTCCAGGCTGCTGCCTGTAATATTTCGAATTTTAATGCCTTTAATATTTCAGATATTTGTCTTTAGCATTGCAAATGGCGTCTTTAATATTCATAGCATTGCTTAGAATTTGTAGCACAGAAACGGGCCATTCGCCTGGGCCACACGAGCCTCCGCCCACTCAACTAACTTCAGCTAAACCTATCAACATATCCTTCTATTCCTTTCTCCCTCACGTGCTTATCCAGTGTCGCCTTAAATCCACCTATGGTATTCGCCTCAACTACTCCATGTGGTGGGGAGTGCCACATTCTCACCTCTTACGCCATTCCAACTAATTGTGTTGATATTCCAGATATTGGGTTGGATTTTCCGCCTTCTGCCGTCCTTGTTAGCGCCCCCGAGGGGCGGCAATGGCGGGCGGCGGTGAGCTCTTCTGGGCGGGCGGTCAGTGCTGCCCGGAAGAGTTGAGCCGGTGTGCAACGTCCCTGGTGGTGACACCTGCTCGCTTTTTGAGTCCCGCCTGACCCGTAGGCCCCGCAGTGCCCCCTGCTGGGACAGCCTGTGAAAGTGGGCGGTCCAACCCATACCGACCGCAGTGAGGGAAGTAATGTCTACCTCAGGTAGATGTGATTGGTTATTCTTTTTATTTTTGCGATTTATGTTGTGGTGGCGTGGGCTCTGTACTGGGAATGTTTTGCTGGGTTTCTTTCAGTTTTTTTCCCTCCCCAGGCCCTCTCTCAGGGCGCACCAAGGCCGGCTGTTTAGCTGGGGATTTAGCTGGTGTGTAACGCCTCCCTTAGTGCTCTGCCCCACACTCAGGGCCCAACTGCACAATTTTGCTGACTGAGGCACAAACTGTTCCCGGGCGCAAACTTTACCGCCCCGAAATTAGCAAAGCCGAAAATCCAGGCCATTGTCTTCAATAGCTCCACATGGTGCCCTTCAATAGCTCCACATGGTGCCCTTCAATAGCTCCACATGGTGCCCTTAAATAGCTCCACATGGTGCCCTTCAATAGCTCCACATGGTGCCCTGCAATAGCTCCACATGGTGCCTTTCAGTAGCTCCACATGGTGCCTTTCAATAGCTCCACATGGTGCCCTTCAATAACTCCACATGGTGCCCTTCAATAACTCCACATGGTGCCCTTCGATAACTCCACATGGTGCCCTGCAATAGTTCCACATGGTGCCCTGCAATAGTTCCACATGGTGCCCTGCAATAGTTCCACATGGTGCCCTGCAATAGTTCCACATGGTGCCCTGCAATAGCTCCACATGGTGCCCTTCAATAGTTCCACATGGTGCCCTTCAATAGTTCCACATGGTGCCCTTCAATAGTTCCACATGGTGCCCTTCAATAGTTCCACATGGTGCCCTTCAATAGTTCCACATGGTGCCCTGCAATAGCTCCACACGGTGCCCTTCAGTAGTTCCACACGGTGCCCTGCAATAGTTCCACACGGTGCCCTTCAATAGTTCCACATGGTGCCCTTCAATAGTTCCACATGGTGCCCTGCAATAGTTCCACATGGTGCCCTTCAATAGTTCCACATGGTGCCCTTCAATAGTTCCACATGGTGCCCTTCAATAGTTCCACATGGTGCCCTGCAATAGCTCCACATGGTGCCCTTCAATAGCTTCACATGGTGCCCTTCAAAACTCCACATGGTGCCCTTCGATAGCTCCACATGGTGCCCTTCGATAGCTCCACATGGTGCCCTTCGATAGCTCCACATGGTGCCCTTCGATAGCTCCACATGGTGCCCTTCGATAGCTCCACATGGTGCCCTTCGATAGCTCCACATGGTGCCCTTCGATAGCTCCACATGGTGCCCTTCGATAGCTCCACATGGTGCCCTTCGATAGCTCCACATGGTGCCCTTCGATAGCTCCACATGGTGCCCTTCGATAGCTCCACATGGTGCCCTTCGATAGCTCCACATGGTGCCCTTCGATAGCTCCACATGGTGCCCTTCGATAGCTCCACATGGTGCCCTTCGATAGCTCCACATGGTGCCCTTCGATAGCTCCACATGGTGCCCTTCGATAGCTCCACATGGTGCCCTTCGATGACTCCACATGATGCCCTTCGATGACTCCACATGATGCCCTTCAATGACTCCACATGGTGCCCTGCAATAGCTCCACATGGTGCCTTGCAGTAGCTGCACACACACCTTTGCTGCTGCCCAGTTTTTGCCACACCTATTGATTCAAAATCATCTTTTTGCTGAACAAAGAAGACATTATCCAGTGGTTTGAAATAAGCAATTTTAGCAAATCAACACTTCTGCGAACATCTCTGTGTATAAACTCACTGGGATGCCGTTGCTAGCAGCTGGGTATATGTATTTAGGCATTTCAATGTTTTTGGTTTGAATACATAAGGAAATGTTATAGCAGTGTGTTCGGCTGCTTCCCATTGTTCCATGCACATTAATTATTAATAGGACTGTTTCTATTAGGCTTTGATTCTAAACTGAGAATTTGTACAGCTTATTATATCATTGTAACCTAAGATTCTCATTATTGATTAATACATTGAGGTAAAGGAAAAGTATTATATCAGTGTATGTTTTCTTAAACATTTATGATGGTTTATGGATCATTTAAACTTCCCGCCCCATTTTACACTGCCATTGTTCTTGACTCTCCGTCTTCAATAATTTAGACTCTGCCCCTATTTTCACTAAAAAAGAGTCAGAAGGTTGTAGGTTTGAGCGTAGGGCTCCAGAGACTTCAGGCTGACACCCCAGTGCAGTGCTGAGGGAGTGCTGCACTGTCTAAGGTGCCGTCTTTTAGATGAGGCATTAAACCAAAGCTGCCCTCTCAGGTGGACATAAAAATGCTATGGCATTATTTAGATCAAGAGCAAGGAAGTTATCCCCAATGTCCTGCCTAATATTCATAAGTCAACCAACATCATTAAAACAGATTACCTGGTCATTTATCACATTGTTGATTGTGGGAGCTTGCTGTATGTAAATTGGCTGCCGCGTTTCCTACATTACAACAGTGACTACACTTCAAAAGTACTTACTTGGCTGTAAAGCACTTTGGGACAGCCCGAGGTGGTGAAAGGCGTTATATAAATCCAAGTTCTCATCTCCACACTTCCCCTGCACCAGTATTCTCTATTTTGCCCCAATTAACTCATGCTCCAGGTTAGCAGGGTTCAGGGGTCACGGTGGATCTGATCTGTGTCGCTCCCTTTTGCGGTCCCTTGTTTAACAAAGTGCAATGTGCATACACTCACAGAATGCTCAATAAACTATTTCATGTACGTTGATTTAAGATGAAATGCTGCAGATACATCGAAACGACCTCTGATAACACTGCTTGGGCTGCAGCTGGAGTACTGTGTGCAGTTCTGGTCACCACATTACAGGAAAGATGTGACTGCACTGGAAAGGGTGCAGAGGAGATTTACAAGAATGTTGCCTGGACTGGAGAATTTTGGCTGTGAGAAAAGATTGCATAGGCTGGGTCTGTTTTCTTTGGAACAGAGGAGGCTGAGGGGAGACCTGATTGAGGTGTATAAAATTATGAGTGGCCTGGATAGAGTGGATAGGAAGGACCTGTTTTCCTTGGCAGAGGGGTCAACAATCAGGGGGCATAGATTTAAAGTAATTGGGGGAAGGTTTAGAGGGGATTTGAGGGGAAATTTCTTCACCCAGAGGGTGGTGGGGGTCTGGAACTCACTGCCTGAAAGGGTGGTAGAGGCAGAAACCCTCACCACATTTAAAAAAAATATTTGGATGTGCAACTGGAGTGCCATAACCTACAGGGCTACGGACCGAGAGCTGGAAAGTGGGATTAGGCTGGATAGCTCTTGGTCGGCCGGTGTGGACACGATGGGCCGAAATGGCTTCCTTCCGTGCTGTAAATTTCTATGATTCTATGATTACATGATTACATAATTATTTTCCAAAAGAAGTTGATATCTGTGTAACAAAATGCAGGAGAGAGGATATAAAATCAAAATGGAAAGAGCACAAATATCAAGAGTATATTAAACACAGGTTTAATCAGCTCACCAATCCTGGTTCATTCTGGAATGCAAGGATAACCCCTGGCTTCATTTCTCTACTGAAAACCATCTGCTTAAACCCCTCTCCCCTGTCTCCTCTCTCGCCTCCAACAACAAGTGTGAGGAGCCTATGGACTTCTTTGTCTCTAAGACTGAGACCATCCGATCAGCCGCCTCTGCTGCTTCCCTTCCTTCCCCCAGCATACCGGGTCAAACTTCCTCTGAGATTCATTCCTTGCCCTAGTCCTGAACTCTCATCTTCTCCAAACTCTCTCCCATCTCCACTCATGTCCACTCCGAGCTCATCCTGTCCATAAGACCCACCTCCTGCTCCTATTCCCACCAAACTGCTGATCACCCAACTTCCCTGTAGAATTTACCAATATCTCGCAAAGATTCCAGATACTTTTTCCGTACAGAGGAGAAAAATCCCTTTTTGGGCTTTTAAAATGAGTTTAAAGGGGCAGACGAAGCCTGCGGAAGATAACGGGATAGAAACATAGAACATAGAAAATAGGTGCAGGAGTAGGCCATTCGGCCCTTCGAGCCTGCACCACCATTCAATAAGATCATGGCTGATCATTCACCTCAGTACCCCTTTCCTGCTTCTCTCCATACCCCTTGATTCCTTTAGCGGCATCTAACTCCCTCTTGAATATATCCAACGAACTGGCATCAACAACTCTGCGGTAGGGAATTCCACAGGTTAACAACTCTGAGTGAAGAAGTTTCTCCTCATCTCAGTCCTAAATGGCTTACCCCTTATCCTTAAGACTGTATTCCCCAACATCAGGAACATTTTTCCTGCATCTAACCTGTCCGATCCCGTCAGAAGTTTATGTTTCTATGAGATCCCCTCTCATTCTTCTAAACTCCAGTGAATAAAGGCCCAGTCGATCCAGTCTTTCCTCATATGTCAGTCCAGCCATCCTGGGAATCAGTCTGGTGAACCTTCGCTGCACTCCCTCAATAGCAAGAATGTCCTTCCTCAGATTAGAAGACCAAAACTGAACACAATATTCCAGATGAGGCCTCACCAAGGCCCTGGACAACTGCAGTAAGACCTCCTTGCTCCGAAACTCTCAACCGCTAGCTATGAAGGCCAACATACCATTTGCCTTCTTCACTGTCTGCTGTTCCTGTATGCCAACTTTCAATGACTGAAGTACCATGACACCCAGGTCTCATTGCACCTCCCCTTTTCCTAATCTGCCACCATTCAGATAATATTCTGCCTTCATGTTTTAACCTCACATTTATACACATTATACTGCATCTGCCATGCATTTGCCCACTCACCTAAACCTGTCCAAGTCACCCTGCAGCTTCTTAGCATCCTCCTCACAGCTCACACCGCCACCCAGTTTAGTGTCATCCGCAAACTTGGAGATATTACACTCAATTCGTTCATCTAAATCATTAATGTATATTGTAAATAGCTGGGGTCCCAGCACTGAGCCCTGCGGCACCCCACTAGTCACTGCCTGCCATTCTGAAAAGGACCCGTTTATCCCGACTCTCTGCTTCCTGTCTGCCAACCAGTTCTCTATCCACGTCAGTACATTACCCCCAATATCATGTGCTTTAATTTTGCACACACCAATCTCTTGTGTGGGACCTTGTCAAAAGCCTTTTGAAAGTCCAAATACACCACATCCACTGGTTCTCCCTTGTCCACTCTACTAGTTACATCCTCCAAAAATTCCAGAAGTTTTGTCAAGCATGATTTCCCTTTCATAAATCCATGTTGACTTGGACCGATCCTGTCACTGCTTTCCAAATGCGCTGCTATTTCATCCTTAATGATTGATTCCAACATTTTCCCCACTACTGATGTCAGGCTAACCGGTTGAAAATTCCCCGTTTTCTCTCTCCCTCCTTTTTAAAAAAAAAAGTGGTGTTACATTAGCTATCCTGCAGTCCTTACGAACTGATCCAGAGTCGATATGGAGACCCCCCCCCCCCCCCCCAGTGTTTGGACTCATAAGAAAGGGAATTCAAAATGGACCTAAATTACAGAAGCCTGAGATCCCCTAAACATCTATGGGAAAGAGCATATCAATTTTAAGATTCTACAACATTTTGGTTGCGAAAAAGAGTTACCAAATACAGGAGGTGGAGCCAAATGCGTGTATTATGGATCCCAGACTGTCTGGGGGAACTATTCACCCCCTAAGAGATAATCGAATTACCCAATCTAACACAATGGAAATCATGGTCAGAAAAACTGGACAATCCTAAAACAATGCAAACCCAGTGCTAGCACATTCTCACACCCTAATCAAGTTACTGCTGACAAAGGAGACATTTGAAAATCAATGGACAGACAGTTTAAACAGAGCCCAAGAGATTTGATGGGAGATAACTATATATCTATCCCCCAGTTTTACAAGAAAAGAGGAGCAGAACACAGAAACGAGCAGAAGACAGGAGAGAAGCAGAGCACAGACTGGAACACAGACACAGACAAGCAGCCTGCTTGCTCTGCAGTGAAGAAATGGAATAGTGAAAGAAACTACCAGAACTGATCAGGACTGACCGAGCACGAGGCCCACGAAACAGAAGGTTGTCAGCAACCAAATTGACAACCACTCTACAATCTACTTCTGAACGACCAACGGGTGAGAAATTACCTAAAAGCACTAACTAAAACCAAAGAAAGTGGGTACTTATCCCATACATCCGAAACGCAACTTACTGCATCAACGGACGCACCCCAACGGAAGACTACGCAGTCCAAAGTCCTCTCCTCCGCCCGGGGTGCGGCTCGCCGAGAAGGCCAAGTACAGCGAACCCCGAAACCGTGATTCACCGGCAACTGTCTAAAGGGATTGGTGAGCATAGCCCCTGAACCCTCAGAGCTATAGCTTAGTTAGTTAGGGGAATTGGGAGGGGGGAGGCTGGGATAACTTGTGTAAATGTATCTGCATTCTCCTCTTTACCCCATTTAGAGTTTAAGCTGTATTCTTTTCCCCACAGGCTGTAATTTGACATTTTATTCAATGTGTTGTACCCTTCCGTGTGTATTGGTCTGTGTGTGTGTTATTAAAGGTGTGCCTTTTACTTCTTTTTAAACACAATAAAGCCATACCTGCTTCCTACCTTGAAACCGATTGTCTGTCCAAGTCTGTCACAGTCCCTTCATAATTCCAGTGTCTAGAACCAAGGGTGTGGGAGCGATTCGGAACCGCTCATATCAGGTCAGAAGGGAAAGCTGACCCCCTGCAAACCGCCCCTTACATCCCTTCCGGGCTCCCATGTTAGCTGACATTAACGGTTCTCCTCAGGTACTGTTCCCCTCTCCCTCAAATCTGTCGTCATCACACCCTCCTCAAAAAAAAAACAATCCTTGACCCCTCCATCCTTGCAAACCACCCTTTCCTCTCCAAAGCCCTTGAACGTACCCTCCTTCCCCGGAACTCCATGTTTTAATCCCTTCAATCTGGTTTTCGCCCCTGCCACAGTACTGAAACAGCTCTCATCAAAGTCGGGGGGTGCCGAGGGGGCAACATTCTCTGATGCAGAAGCAGGATCTTGGTCCTTTCTCTCATCTGTCGTTCGCAGTGGTGTTGCGGAACCTAGGGGTGGAGTGCCGTGCTCTGGGACCACTGGGAGGCCTGTGGCAGCAGGGCCTCCGCCATGCATGGAATGTACTCAGTCATGGTGGCCAGCTGTCGGGATATGCCCCCCAATGCTTCGATGAGCTGGTCACCAATGTGTGCAGTCCTCCTGGACAACTGTACCATCTTTCCGCTGTCATGTCACACTCGTGGAACAGACCTGCCATGTCCATGAGGCCTCCGCGTGGTCGACGTCGTTCTGGGAACAAATGGGGTGCCCTGTGGTGAGGTACTTGGGGCCGGTAACTCCAGAGTGGAGACGGGAATGACCGGAGGACCACTAGATGGCCTTGGGGTGGAATGGCTTCTGGAGCATGGTGATGCAGGTTCCTCGAAGTCCGCGCTCTCATCCGAGGAGAACAGATCCAGCGGATTGACGGGCGAGAATCGGAGCTCCTCAGCACCAGATGTTGGATCATCCGTCGACTCCTGCCCCACACCCCCACCTTCTGGCCTCTGTGGTCTTGCCTGGGGCCGCGCTGCTGGCTGAGCTGCAAAACATAAATGAGGTTATTAGAGGGTGCTAGGGTCACAAGGTGAGTCCAGCACTACACACAGCATATGTACAACAAAAGCACCACCGCTCTCAAAATCATCGCAGACATCAATTTCATGACCATCAACACGTTTTGCATTGCAATGATTTTCATTAGGCCAGCATTATTTCTATGAGAATTAAAAAAAATCATCTATCATATATGATTGTTCGGATATGAGTGGGTGTGGCATCTATTGACTTTACATCACGCAATGGTGTAAGCTTTACTCACGTGGCATCACTTCAGGGTCTGCAAATGCGTCCGTGGCTGTCCGGGGCTGCTTCCCCACGAGTGCGAGCACTCGCTCCTCCATCTCAGTGATATCGCTGGGGACTGGTGGCCCCCCGCCCGTTCACCTCTGCACGGACCTCATCGTCGATAGCTTCGATAAAAGGTGACAGGACGACATGGCATGAGATCATTGCATGATATCATTGCTAGGTACTGTCACAGAGACTGATACAACACATAACCGGCAGATGTAATCATGATTATTATGATTATTATCATTCTTTACCTAAAGACGTACACCGTGACCGCAGGCTTTGAGTAAAACATTCCTGGTAAACGTGCAAGACCTCACATCTGCTGATAGTCACTCATGACTGTAATCAATCAAATTATATAAATACAGAAGTACATGTAAATCAATGTAATACTTACTCTTGCGGATCTCACAAGGTCGTTCCATCGTTTGCGGCATTGGTTGCCCTCATGCACCTCGTTGGTGCTGACGAGACCACCTCTGCTATTTCGACCCATATCTTCTGGTAGGCCTTTGGGGTGGGCTTCAAATGTTTCAACACTGTCATTCCAATTCCCTGGCGGAGCTAAAAAAAAAGCGGAGATAAATATCGTAAACCAAATTAGGGACTTTGTGCAGTTACAGACAAATTATTTGGCACCAGGGGAACAAACTGAGCAGGTGCAGGTTATTCTCGGACGGTAGTTTTAAACTTCTTAATGCGGTAACAATGTTGTATTGAGAATCATAGGAAGCTTTTTTTAAAAAAAAGCAAAATCCTTCATGACTTAGGTCAATTCATGCAGATGGGAATTGCTACTCATGAATAGACCAATGCCCATCTAGTTTGCCTCCTCCCATCCTGGGAGTGACATGATACAATGATAATGGAGTTCAAGAAGGCAGCTCACCCATCTTCACAGCGATCAATCTCGATCAATGAGTCTACAACAGACCCCAGTGTGGGAGAGCTGTGGGAACCACGGGTCCAAAGCCCCCTGTTCCTCTCAAGCCTGTTACACTCACCACGTCAGGACTCAAATTACTCATCAGCATCTCAAAATGTTAATTTCAGGAAGAAATCTATTTTGCTTCTGTACGTGACTTTATGTGCCCCTCACCTGGCACGATGGCTCTGTAACTGGTGGCTGGGAGGTGCAAGAGGGCCACCTGTGGCAATACCCACTGCACGTTTTTTCAAATGTGTCCCATCTACAGCTGTGGCTCAGAGGATAGCACTCTCAGTATCTGAGTCAGAAGGTTGTGGGTTCAAATCCTACTCCAGGGACTTGGGCACAAAAAATCCAGGCTGACATTCCAGAGCAATGCTGAGGGAGTGCTGCACTGTCAGAGGTGCCGTCTTTCAAATGAGACGTTAAACCGGGACTCTGTCTGCTCTCTCAGGTGGACGTAAAAGATCCCATGACATTATTTTGAAGAAGAGCAGTGGAGTTATCCCCGGTGTTTATCCCTCAACCAACATCATAAAAAAATCAGCTTATCTGAGGTAATCTCTGCCCCAGCCAGAAATGGGTCCAGCTCTCGGTTGGAGGAATTCAGCAAATCAGCATTCCCTGCACAAGCCGGCAGCTTGTTCCACCGGTCCAACACTCTCTGGGCAAAGGACCGCCTCATGACATTTAGTATAGCTGGGGCCTGCGAGTATGACTCCTGCCGCTCCCTAATCTATTTAGTTGAAACAAGCCATCTGCACCAACACAATTCCAGTTCTGCTGAATGAGTTTGCACCGACTACATTAACCCTTTCCTCTCTTCACGCTTTAAAAATGAGTCCTTAGGTGGCTGAACAGTCCAATATGAGAACCACAGTCTCTGTCACAGGTGGGACAGATAGTCGTTGAGGGAAGGGGTGGGTGGGACTGGTTTGCCGCACGCTCGTTCCGCTGTCTGCGCTTGATTTCTGCCTGCTCTTGGCGACAAGACTTAAGCTGCTCAGCGCCGTCCCGGATGCATTTCCTCCACTTAGGGCGGTCTTTGACCAGGGACTTCCAGGTGTCAGTGGGGATGTTGCCCTTTATCAGGGAGGCTTTGAGGCGGTCCTTGTAGCGTTTCCTCTGCCCACCTTTGGCTCGTAAACATCACATTGAAGCTGAACTCCAAAATGGGACATATTGGGCCCAAGTTTCCACATGATAAAAAACGGGCGCCCCTCCGAGCTGGGTGCCCGTTTTTCGCGCCTAAAACCGCGCCTAATAAAAACCTCGCGATTCTGGAGCGTTCTGCAGCTCCTTGTCTGCCTGGCGTGGCGCCCAGGGGGCGGAGCCTACACTCGCGCTGATTTTGTAAGTGGGAGGTGGCGGGTACTATTTAAATTAGTTTTTCTCCTGCCGGCAACGTTGCGTGTGCGCGTTGGAGCGTTCGCGCATGCTCAGTGTGAAGGAAACATTGGCACTCGGCCATTTTTGTAGTTCTTTGTAGCCGTTTAATTTTTGAAAATTTTTTAATAAAACCAAATTGTCATCAGCACATCAGCACTTGCAGCCTTCCCTCCTCCCCCGCGGGAAGAACGGGCGCCTCCTCCCCCCCCCGCGGGAAAGAACGGGCGCCTCCTCCCCCCCCCGCGGGAAAGAACGGGCGCCTCCTCCCCCCCCCCTGCGGGAAAGAACGGGCGCTTCCTCTCCCCCCCGCGGGAAAGAACGGGCGCCTCCTCCCCCCCCCGCGGGAAAGAACGGGCGCCTCCTCCCCCCCCCCTGCGGGAAAGAACGGGCGCTTCCTCTCCCCCCCTGCGGGAAAGAACGGGCGCCTCCTCCTCCCCCCCCCCTGCGGGAAAGAACGGGCGCTTCCTCCCCCCCCCTGCGGGAAAGAATGGGCGCCTCCTCCTCCCCCCCTGCGGGAAAGAACGGGCGCCTCCCCCCCCCCCGCGGGAAAGAACGGGCGCCTCCTCCTCCCCCCCTGCGGGAAAGAACGGGCGCCTCCCCCCCCCCTGCGGGAAAGAACGGGCGCTTCCTCCCCCCCCCTGCGGGAAAGAACGGGCGCTTCCTCCCCCCCTGCGGGAAAGAACGGGCGCCTCCTCCCCCCCCCCTGCGGGAAAGAACGGGCGCCTCCTCCTCCCCCCTGCGGGAAAGAACGGGCGCCTCCTCCCCCCCCCGCGGGAAGAACAGGCGCCTCCTCCCCCCCCCGCGGGAAGAACGGGCGCCTCCTCCCCCCCCCGCGGGAAGAACAGGCGCCTCCTCCCCCCCCCGCGGGAAAGAACGGGTGCCTCAGGCTGACTGCAGCATTCTCCGTGCCTGAAGCACTTTCACACAGGTAGGAAGATGGTTTATTTAATCTTTTCTTTGCTTATAAATGTTTATTAAGGTTGGATTTATTTGTATAATATTTGTAGAAGTATAAATAATCCCCTCTCCCCACCCCCCAAGCCAAATTTAGTTGGACTGAGCACAGTTTTAAAAAAAAAAGCGAGAAGCTTATTTAAGAGCCCCTGAACTTAAATCAGACTGTTCGTTTGCTAAGGCACTCAAATAGTTTATATCATACAAATGCAGCGTATTATCACTTTAAGTGTCTGATTATGGTAGATTTCCTGCCATTTATTAATATATATGTATTTGCCTGCCTCCTTGTTTTGTTCAAGTATCCCAGGCATCATCATTATCATAGGCGGTCTCTCGAACGAGGATGATTTGCTTCCACAAGAGTTCACAGATGTTTCAATGAAGGACCCGATGTTCTAGTCCTGAACTCCACTTGAGGGGGTGGAAGATGCCTGTGCGTGGATTTTTTTAACGTGTGGTGACCATTGCACACCAGCCACCACATGGGCTTGACAGAGCTAGGCCTTTACCCAGTGGCAAAGATTACCCAAGACGAATGGAGACCTGCTCTGCTGCACAGACCTAGTGCGTACACATATTGCAGTGTGGGCCAGCCCGTGCTGCCCCTGGGCCCTCGGCTCTTCTGGGCCCGGTACCTTCATCTGTTGCCTCCACCACGATCTCTCACCGCTCCTCAGCCATAAACATTCACCGCATCTCAGCCACGATCTCTTGCCGCTCCTCCGCCAAACATTCGCCTCACCTCCGCCACGATCACAAATGCAGCTTCTCATTGACTGTCACACCTTTTCACTCAGACTGCTGCCCACTTTCCAGTGATTATCAAGCCACTACATATCTCTGTGGCCGTTGACATTCCAAAAATGGTGACGTAGCTCTCCGGTTGAACCCTCGGTCATGGGTTAACACAAGCAACTTTAAAATCCTTTTTACCTGTGAGGTTGCAGCCCGAATATGCTAATTTGTTGTCCTTTGCCATTATATCCCCTTCTGTAATTTCTTTGTGCTGTGAAGTGATATATCTCTCCACATAGACTGCATCAATGTCCAATTAATCAGACAAAGGCCTGCTCCTTTCATGAGGGAGCTAGTGAAAGGGGAGGTGGTACCAGACAGCACCTTCGCCTCGGAGTCAGAAGGTTGTGGGTTCAAGTCTCACTCCAGGAACTTGAGCACATAAATCCAGGCTGACACTCCCAGTGCAGTGCAGAGGGAGTGCTGCACTGTCGGAGGTGCCTTCTTTTGGATGAGACATTAAACCGAGGCTCTGTCTGCTCTCTCAGGTCGACGTAAAAGATCCTATAACATTATTTTGAAGAAAATCAGGGGAGTTATCCCTGGTTTCCTGGCCAATATTTATCCCTCAATCAACATAATAAAAAAACAAATTATCTGGTCATTATCACATTGCTGTTTATAGGAGCTTGCTGTGCGCAAATTGGCTGCTGCGTTTCCCACATTACAACAGTGACAACACTCCAAAAGTACTTCATCAGATGTAAAGCGCTTTGGGAAGTCCGGTAGTCGTGAAGACGTTATATAAATGCAAGTCTTTTTCCATTGCTCCAGTGCCAGCCTTGGCTCAGTGGGCATACGCTTTCCTGTGAGTCTGGGGTCACCAACTCTAATTGGTTGTATTCCTGGAGGTCTCACCACTTGACCAACAGCTCAAGCCCAGACAAACAGCCTTTTTTTCTATCTCATTTTTTTTATAACGAATAAATTGTTGAAAAAAAATGAAAAAAGATCATGTTTTTAATGCCTGCGTTGCTCTCAGTGTCTTGGAGATTAGTCTCTAATTCCTGGAGACCTCAGGACAATCCTGGAGGATTGGAAATCAAATTCAAGCTCACTCTTGAAAAACATAGGTAGTTGAAAAGAATCCCACAGCACTATTTGACAAAGAGCAGGGGGAGTTGTTCTGGCCAATGTTTGTCCCTCAACCAACAACACCAATACAAATAACCTGGTCATTTATCTCACCGCTGTTTGTGGGACCTTGCTCATCATCACAGGCAGTCCCTCGGAATCGAGGAAGACTTGCTTCCACTCTTAGGGCCCAAGCTTCCACACGATAAAAAACGGGCGCCCCTCCGAGCTGGGCGCCCGTTTTTCGTGCCGAAAATGACGCTGGAAAAAAACCGCGCGATTCTGGAGTGCCCTGCAGCTCCATGTCTGCTTGGCGCGGCGCCCAGGGGGGCGGAGCCTACCACTCACGCCGATTTTGTAAGTGGGAGGGGGCGGGTACCATTTAAATTAGTTTTTTTCCTGCCGGCAACCCTGCGCGTGCGTGTTGGAGCGTTCGCGCACGCGCAGTGTGAAGGAAACATTGGCACTCGGCCATTTTTGTAGTTCTTTGTAGCTGTTTAATTTTTGAACATTTTTTAATAAAAGCACATTGCCCTTCCATGATCAGCACTGAGGCTTCTTGCAGCAGTGAGAAGACTGCAGGAAGCCTCAGAAGTTGAGGCAGCCGTTTCCCGACGGCCTCCCCCCCCTGCCGTCTGGAATGGCTTCCTCCCCCCCCCCTGCCGTCGGGAACGAACGGCTGCCTCAACTTGAGGCTTCCTGCAGCCTTCTCCCTGGCTGAAGCACTTTCACACAGGTAGGAAGATGGTTTATTTAATCTTTTCTTTGCTTATAAATTTTTATTCAGGTTGGATTTATTTGTATAATATTTGTATAAGTATAACTAAGGATTTATTGTAGAATTTAATGACTTCCCTTCCCCCCCCTCCCCCCCCCCCCTCGTAACCTGCGCCTGATTTTTTAATGTGTAGAACAGGTTTTTTCAGTTCTACAAAAATCTTCACTTGCTCCATTCTAAGTTAGTTTGGTGTACGTTTTCACTGTGGAAACTTTGAAATCAGGCGTCAGTGGCCGGACACGCCCCCTTTTGAAGAAAAAATTTCTGTTCCAAAGTGAAACTGTTCTAACTGACTAGAACTGCAGAAAAAAAAATGTGGAGAATTGCGATTTCTAAGATAGTCCGTTCTCAACCAGTTGCTCCTAAAAATCAGGCGCAAATCATGTGGAAACTTGGGCCCTTAGAATGAGTCCTTAGGTGGCTGAACATTCCAATATGAGAACCACAATCTCTGTCACAGGCGGGACAGATAGTCGTTGAGGGAAGGGATGGGTGGGACTGGTTTGCCGCACGCTCCTTCCGCTGCCTGCGCTGGATTTCTGCATGCTCTCGGCGATGAGACTCGAGGTGCTCAGCTCCCTCCCAGATGCACTTCCTCCACTTAGGACGGGGACTCTTTGGCCGGGGACTCTTTGGCCAGGGACTCTCAGGTGTCAGTGGGGATGTCGCACTTTATCAGGGAGACTTTGAAGGTGTCCTTGTAACGTTTCCTCTGCCCTTGCGATGCACAGAATGGCTGCCGTGTTTCTAACAGTAGAGCAATGACTATATAGACTGTCAGCCATGGCTCAGTGGGCACTCTCACCTGAGTTAGAAGGTCATGGGTTCAAGACCCATTCCAGAGACTTGATCACAAAATCTAGGTTGACACTCCAGTGCAGTGCTGAGGGAGTGCTGCACTGTTAGAGGTGCTCTCTTTCAGATGAGGTGTTAAACCGAAGCCCCTTCTGCCCTTTCAGGTAAAGAAAGACTTGGATTTATATAGCGCCTTTCACGACCTCTTCTCTTCTCAGGCAGTCCCTCGGAGTCGAGGATAACTAGCTTCCACACTAAAGATGAGTTCTCAGATGGCTGATGAGTCAAATGGGGACCTACAGTCTCTGTCACCAGATGTCTCAAAGCGCTTTACAGCCAATGAAGTACTTTTGGAGTGTCATCATCATAGGTGGTCCCTCGAAGGAGGATGACGTGCTTCCACACCAAAAGGGATGAGTTCACAGATGTTTCAATGAAGGACCCGATGTTCCAGTCCTGAACTCTAGGGGTGGAAGATGCCTGTGCGTGGATTTTTTTAATGTGTGGTGACCGTTGCACATCAGCCACCACACGGGCTTGACAGAGCTAGGCCTGCGTGGCAGATGCAGTATAATGTAGGATAAATGTGAGGTTATCCACTTTGGTGGCAAAAACACGAAGGAGGAATATTATCTGAATGGCGGCAGATTAGGAAAACGGGAGGTGCAACGAGACCTGGGTGTCATGGTACATCAGTCATTGAAGGTTGGCATGCAGGTACAACAGGCGGTGAAGAAGGCAAATGGCATGTTGGCCTTCATAGCAAGGGGATTTGAGTATAGGAGCAGTCAGGCCTTACTGCAGTTGTACAGGGCCTTAGTGAGGCCTCACATGGAATATTGTGTTCAGTTTTCATCTCCGAATCTGAGGAAGGACGTTCTTGCTATTGAGGGAGTGCAGCGAAGGTTCACCAGACTGATTTCCGGGATGGCAGGACTGACATATGAGGAGAGACTGGATCGATTGGGCCTGTATTCATTGGAATTTAGAAGGATGAGAGGGGATCTCGTAGAAACATATAAAATTCTGACGGGACTGGACAGGTTAGATGCAGGAAGAATGTTCCCGATGTTGGGAAAGTCCAGAACCAGGAGACATAATCTAAGGATAAGGGGTGAACCATTTAGGACTGAGATTTGGAGAAACTTCTTCACTCAGAGAGTTGTTAATCTGTGGAATTCCCTACCGCAGAGAGTTGTTGATGCCAGTTCGTTGGATATATTCAAGAGGGAGTTAGATATGGCCCTTACGGCTAAAGGGATCAAGGGGTATGGAGAGAAAGCAGGAATAGGGTACTGAGGTGAATGATCAGTCATGATCTTATTGAATGGTGGTGCAGGCTTGAGGGGCTGAATGGCCTACTACTGCACCTATTTTCTATGTTTCTATGTTATCCAGTGGCAAGGGTTAACCTGCTCTGCTGCAAGGACCTAGTACGCACACATATCGCAGTGTGGGCAGGCCCGTGCTGCCCTTGGGCCCTTGGCTCCTCTGGGCCCCGTACCCCCATTTGCCACACCTCCGCCACGATCTCTCGCCGCACCTCCGCATCAAACATTTGCCGCACCTCTGCCATGATCACTTGCCGAATCTTAGCCACGGTCCCTCACTGCTCTTCCGTCCTGATCATCTGCCGCATTTCTGCCTCACTCTCTCGCTGCTCATCCGCCCCAACCTTCCCGCTCCTCCGCTGTGCCTGGGCCCCGCTGACGTTCCTGCTCACGCTCCAAACGGCGACCTGGGTTTTGATGACATCACCCAGTTGCCCACCTCGCAATCGTTGCATACTTGGAACGGCTCGTGCTGGAAGTTGTAGTGGGCATTACCTCACTGTAGTGGTAGTGTTGTAATGTAGGAAACGTAACAGTTCACTGTTGTAATGTAGGAAACGTAACAGTTCATTGTTGTAATGTAGGAAATGTAACAGTTCACTGTTGTAATGTAGGAAACGTAACAGTTCGTATGGCACTATTTTGAAGAAGAGCAGGGGAGTTCTCCCTGGTATCCTGGCCAATATTTATCCCTCATCCAAACTCACAGAAACAGATTATCTGGTAATTATCTCATTGCTGTTTGTGTGAGCTTGCTTTGCGCAATTTGGCTGCATGTTTGCCGACATCACAACCATGATTCCACTTCAAAAGCAATTCATTAGTTGTTAAACGCTCTGCGACATCCTGAGGAGAAGAAAGGCCCGATATAAATACATGGCCTCTCTTTCTTTTCCCTTCATCAGACCTCTTCTAGTTTAACCGGCAGTCTAAGCTTGCTACAGACACATCACAATAGCAGGAGATTACCTCACAACAAAGCTGGAATAAACTTCACTTTGCCCCCCACCTTCCCTCAGTTGCCCTCTGGGGCCAGGCTCCAGAAATGTGAATACAGAGTTTGTTTCAGCTGCATTGTTACTACCCACATGGCATGTAATTGGAGTCGGTGGCCTTAAGTATTTTGACTGGGTTGCTGGGATCAATCGAAAGCACAATTGCCCTTTTGATAGGTCTGCAAATTGTCTGATTGTCGAAAGCTGCTCATTTTGCTGCGCGTAAAACAAATGAGATAACTATATATTCTGAGTGCTGGAAAAGATTCAAAAACACAGCACATCTTTATATCACAAGTGCCATTCTCCATAATGTGTTATGAAACACACTTGGATGACTGAAGCAAGGACATCTCTTAAAAATAGGATTTTCATCCAGGGTTTTGAGTCCTGACGTTCTCAAGGTGAGCATAGAGCTTGCTGGGAGAATTGGGCAGGTGAAATACTGCGATTTGTTAATATTTTTATTTAGAACATTCACAAGTAAACAATGAACAAATAAAAAATACAATCACAATAAATCAGAATAAACCTCTTGCCCGATTAGGTTAGTGCGCCAATTATCACTTTACAACTGCAACCAATTTAGAATTCAAAAATATTAACTCAAAAGACCTTTTATTTGTGCACAATCTATACAAATAAAACAAAGCTAAAGAAATGTAAAGAATTTCCACCATTTTTAAAGAATTTCTCTGTACATGGACATGAATAGACCATACAGGAAAACAAGAACAAAGAAGAAGGCGGCAAATGTCGTAAAAAGAAATGCAATTTCTGTCAGACTTTCAGAGCAGAAGGTTCCACTCTGCCAAAACAGAGCAAGGGAATCACTGAACCTTATAGCACAGAAGGTTAAGGAGAAAGCCCATGGAGGCGTTCTGGACCACGGAGTGTGCGGCGGTATGCAGTGAACGATCGCTTCCACTGGTTGAGGAACGAGTGACAAGGGAACAGAGACTGAGGAGTATCAGAAGAGCGAAGGGGCAAGTTAGAAGAAATATTTTCACGCAGTGGGTTATTCGAACATGGAATGCTTCACAACAGGGGATTTGCAGGATCTTGCGGAGACATCGTTGGTGGTATTTCTCCAACGATTTGAGGTGTCTACTGTATATGGTCCATGTCTCTGAGCCATACAGGAGGGTGGGTATCACTACAGCCCTGTAGACCAAGAGCTTGGTGGCATTACCAACGATGTCTCCGCAAGATCCTGCAAATCCCCTGGGAGGACAGATGCACCAATGTTAGCGTCCTTGATCAGGCCTACATCCCCAGCATCGAAACACTGACCACATGCGACCAGCTCCACTGGGCGGGCCACATTGTCCGCATGCCCGACACAAGACTCCCAAAGCAAGCGCTTTACTCGGAACTCCTACATGGTAAGCGAGCCCAAGGTGGGCAGAGGAAACGTTTCAAGGACACCCTCAAAGCCTCCTTGATAAAATGCAACACCTCCACTGACACCTGGGAGTCCCTGGCCAAAGACCTAAGTGGAGGAAGTGCATCCGGGAGGGTGCTGAGCACCTCAAGATCCATCGCCGAGAGCATGCAGAAAACAAGCGCAGGCAGCGGAAGGAGCGTGTGGCAAACCAGTCCCACCCACCCTTTCCCTCAACCACCTGTGACAGCGACTGTAATTCCCGCATTGGATTGTTCAGTCACCTGAGAACTCACTTTTAGAGTGGAAGCAAGTCTTCCTCGATTTTGCGGGACTGCCTATGATGATGATGATGCTTCACAACAAGGTAGGGTTGAGCCAGAGACTAAACAGGGAGTTGGCAATTATTGGCAAAGGTTATGGGGATTGGACAGGGAAATGGGATGAATGCAGACAGCTCCAGTTGAAGTTGAAGCATGGACCGAATGACCTTGGTCCCTGCTGTACTTTCTCCGATTCAGTCAAATCAGGACCTGGCTGATTCCTTGCTCTGCTGGGAAATGATCCGTTACCAATTGTAAAGAAGGCTGTTTTTGCTCAGCTGAGATGAAATTCTCTCTTTCAGAAGTAGGTGATGCTTTTTGTTAGGCAAGGGTTTTAAGGGATATGGAGCCATGATCTAATTGAATGCCAGATCAGGCTTGAGGAGCTGAATGGTTTAATCCTGTTTCTATGAGAAAATTTAAAAGAGACTTGATCCATGGGTTTTTGTCAGCTGCAAAGACAATTCAGGCAGCTTATAAATATTTTATGCCATACATATAGATCCAATTTTCAAGGTACTATTGACCTGGTTTGTTTCTAAAACTGTTTCATTTGCCCCTTAAAATAACACAATGCTCGCGGTAATTTGTGTATTTTCTTAAGTTTCCTAATTCCATGTGTTTCTGTTACAATTCTTTACGGGTTTATGAATTCAAACCCTGCTGTTTCCAGTTGTTCTCCGAAGTTGCTCTGAAATGGTCGCTGCGGACCAGCCGACTGTGAGCAGCCAAGGGACCTCTCTCCCTCTCGATCCCCCGCCTGCCACGGTGCAAATGGGGCCACCCTGCTTGGCTCAGTGCCTGCCTGTGACAGCATGTTTAGGCTAGGGCACACACCCAGGATCCCACCACTCCTTTAGCTGCTCCGTCACCCCAGTTATGGTGACCTAATACTGTCACCATGTTCAATCCTTGAATGTTGGTTACTTAGGAGGTGCCGTCTTTCGGATGAGACGTTAAACCGAGGCCCTGTCTGCTCTCTCAGGTGGATGTAAAAAAATCCCACGGCACTATTTCGAAGAAGAGCAGGGGAGTTATCCCGGTATTCTGGCCAATATTTATCCCTCAATCAACATAACAAAAAAACAGATTATCTGGTCATTAGCACATTGATGTTTGTGGGAGCTTGCTGTGCACAAATTGGCTGCCGCGTTTCCCACATTACAACAGTGACTGCACTCCAAACGTACTTCATTGACTGTAAAGCACTTTGAGATGTCCGGTGGATGTGAAAGGCGCGATATAAATGCAAGTCTTTTCTTTCACTGCTCATCAAGTGCTCATTTTGTTGCGCCTACTTTTTGGAAAAGCTGCCAGGAGGAGGATGTGTCCCTGAAGTCTATATGCCCTGCTGCTCCCTCATCCTCGCCGAGTGCCATGTATTGCCATCCTGACCTTGCTCTCGGTTCCAGATGAGCTGAGATTGCTGAGACCGGGAACCATCCAGTTGGATGGCTGAGTTGACAGATGCACTGCAGTGCAACAGAGTTCATTGTGACAAAAAAGTCTTCGCGAAGGAACAGTTGAGCCGCTCCCCACCATTCTTGCAAGTTTATTTTCTGGCCTGTGAAGATTCTTCCCTCCCCTGGGTGCCAGCCACCATTTCCCACCTGATAGGGCCAGCAGTTGCCTCTGGCCTCAGCTAATGCTGGTTTTGAGCCAATTTGGCAGGAAGTGTGCGACAGAGTGACTTGGGATTTTCCGTCCTTCTCTGTGCCAAGGTGCTGATCATCTCCGCATCATATTGACAATGCTGGGACTTTGAACTCCACTCGTTCAATCTAAAAGAGCAGCAATAGCTGACAGCCTGAAAGAAAATTACAACTCGACAAACGTGGGCCTATGATGTGTGAAAACCGTTAGTTACACTGCAAGTGCAGTAAAGCATGGGCTTGTTATAACTGAAGTGTCACTTAAGTGTCAGCTTGGCTCAGTTGGTAGAACTCTCACCTCTGAGTCATGGGTTCAAGCCTTGAGCACATAATCTCAGTCTGACACTTCACAGAGGGAGTGCTGCACTGTTGGAGGAGCTGTTCTTTTGCTGAGATGTTAAACCTAGTTCAAGTGTACGTAAAAGATCTCATGCACTATTTGAAGAAAATCAGAGGTGTTCTCCCTGGTGTTCTGAGAAACATTTGTCCTTCCATCAGCATCATAGACAGTCCCTCGAAACGAGGATGGCTTGCTTCTACGACGAAAGCGGATGAGTGCACAGGTGTTTCAATGATATTCCGGGTCCCGAACTACATCCTGAAGGGTGGAAGATGCCTGTGCGAGGATTTTTTTAATGTGTGGTGGCCGTTGTACCCCAGCCACCACACGGGCTTGACCGAGCTAGGTTTTGGTCCAGTGGCAAGGATTAACCAGGGCGCCTGGAGACTTGCTCTACTGCACGGACCTCGTGCACACACATATCGCAGTGTGAGCTGGCCCGTGCTGCCCCTGGGCCCACGTCTCTTCTGGGCCCTGAACTTTTGCCTCTCCTGGGCCCCGATCACATCCCTCTACGAACTCTTGCTGCTCCTTCACCCCAACCTCGCCGCTCCTGCTGTACCTGCCCGCACTGCAGTCAGCTGTCGCCCTCCTGCAGCAGCACGCGCTGCTCCCTGCAGTGGTATACTGCCGCACGTTACTCCCTCTAATGGCCCCGGCCTGTCTCTCCATCAACACCACTGTAATGTCTGTAGCTCCACACTGTGGACTCCTGTGTTACTGCAGCCAGTGCTGTTTATAATAAAGAACCAGGTCACCTGACAAGGAGACTTCTGGAAGCTTCTGCCACCTTACAAGCTGTGTGTGCTGTGTACTCTCTGGAAATACCACTACTAAAAAAGATTAGTGATCGTTTGCTGTTGCAGGAGCTTGCTGTGCCCTAACTGGCTGCCGTGCTTGCCTGCATAACAACAGTGACCACACTTAAGAAGTCACTGATTGGCTGTGAAGTGCGATGGGATGTCCTGAGGATGTTATGATTACTGTATGAATACAAGATTGTTCCCTTTCGTGCAGGTGCTGTGATTCCTGCTTCTGCAATCAGCTTGTGTCGGTATAAAAGTGTTGACCTACCTGCAAAGAGTGAGAGTGAGAGAAGGAGAGAGAGAGAAGGAGAGGGAGAGCAACGTGCTTTTCCGCTTGTGTGTCTCTGTGATTGTGTTGGCCACAGGATGCCCTGCAGCTCCCAGTATTTGTGACCTTCACTACACTGACTAGCTCCAGTCGCGTTTGACAACGGACACAATTAATAAGCATACAAGCTTGTAATTTGCACTAAACAAAGCTGGGTGTGTCAGCCAGAATGTTTGGTTGGCACGTCTCCCTCTCAGGCTTTGTCTAGCTGCACTTTTAATATTTAATTGAATTATATAAAGTGATATTCTTTGGATAATAACAAAACTTTAGCATTAACTCCTCATTATTTGGTTTCTGTCTATATATATATGTTTAGTAGTATCTTCTTTGCTATAAAATGCCGTGTGTTATATAGAGATAGTAATTAACGTAAAGCAAAGGTCCTACTCAGTGAAGCATAATCTATGCGCTGCCTGAAAGGGCGGTGGGAGCAGATTCAATCGAAACTTTCAAAAGGGAATTGGATAAATACTTGAAAAGGAAACATTTTCAGGCCTATGGGGAGAGAGCGGGGGAGTGGGACTAATTGGAGAGCTCTTTCAAAGAGGCACACTGAGCCAAATGGACTCTTCCTGTGTTGCAAGATTCCATATGTTCAATGTGTAAACTCAATAAACAGCTGCCTAATTTCAGAATGGTCCTGTATTTTTCCTTAAGGTACTGTTTCTACCTCCCTCCCACCCCATTGCATCACCTGAGTAGATTGTCCTTCCATCTCCTCCGTACCTCCCTTCATTTCACCTTCCAAAACACAGTCTCACATACCTAAAGGGAATCGGTGCTTCTATCTACAAAGAATGTTTTTTTTTTACTTAGTTTACAATGCCAAGAAATTTGGAAAAATACAGAAATCTTACGAACTTGCAAACCACCTGGATTCTCTTTGTAGATCTCAATTTTAAAACTAATGAGGAACACTGGAGTTATGTGCCCAATGTGTGATTCATACCACCAGCACTGGCTCCGCAATTTCCTACAAATCCCCTGGGAGGACAGACGCACCAACGTCAGTGTTCTCACTCAGGCCAACATCCCCAGCATCGAAGCACTGACCACACTCGACCAGCTCCATTGGGCGGCCACATTGTCCACATGCCCGACATGAGACTCCCAAAGCAAGCGCTCTACTCGGAACTCCAACATGGCAAGCGAGCCCTAGGTGGGCAGAGGAAACGTTTCAAGGACACCCTCAAAGCCTCCTTGATAAAATGCAACATCCCCACTGGCACCTGGGAATCCCTAGCCAAAGACCGCCCTAAGTGGAGGAAGAGCATCCAGGAGGGCGCTGAGTACCTCGAGTCTCGTTGCCGAGAGCGTGCAGAAATCAAGCGTAGGCAGCGAAAAAAACGTGCAGCAAACCAGTCCACCCATCCTTTCCTCCAACCACTGTCTGCCCCACCTGTGACAGAGAATGTAATTCCCGTAGTGGACTGTACAGTCACCTGAGAACTCACTTTTAGAGTGGAAGCAAGACTTCCTCGATTTCGAGGGACTGCCTATGATGCTGTGTGATTCACACCTATTTATAGTTTTACAGCAGTTTACCATGCAATATGCATTTTAGTTATATGTCAAATTCTGCCCTCTTGAGCATTCCTGATTATAATCGCTCAACCATCAGTGGCCGTGCCTTCTGTTGCCTGGGCCCCAAGCTCTGAAACTCACTCCCTAAACCTCTCTGCCGCTCTACATCTCTCTCCTTCAAGATGCTCCTTAAAACCTACCTCCTTCCTGAGCTAATTTCTCCTTATGCGGCTCGTGCCAAATTTTTTATTTCATACTCCTGTGAAGCGTTACGTTAAAGGCGCTGTATAAATACAAGTTGTTGTTGTCTCTGCACATTAAGGCTTTGCAGTATTATTTGGTCTCAGCCATGGGTAACACTCTTGAGTCAGAAGGTCGTGGGTTCAAATCCCACTCCAGAGACTTGAGCGCATAATACAGGCTGACACTCCCAGTGCAGTGCTGAGGGAGTGCTGCACAGTTGTCGGTGCCGTTTTTCAGATGAAACTTTAAATCGAGGCCCCGTCTGCCCTCTCAGGTGGACGTAAAAGATCCCAAGACAATATTTTGAGGAAGAGCAGGGGAGTTCTCCTCAGTGTCAATATTTAACCCTCAACCACTGTTGCTGAAGCAGATTATCTGGTCATTATCACATTGCTGTGTGTGTGGGAGCTTGCTGTGCGCAAATTGGCTGCCGTGTTTCCTACATTACAGCAGTCACTGCACTTCAAATGTCTTTCATTGGTTGTAAAATGCTCTGGGACGATTGGAGCTCATGAAAGGTGCTATAGAAATGCAGGTTCTTTCTTTACTCATTCTTGCAACAGAATTGAGTGAAGAGAACAACCGCAGGGAGCTACACAGCCCTTTGTGTGCAGGTGTAGCTCATAATTTGTTGTGACACATATCAAGATTTTACCTAATGACATATTTCATACTGCAGTTGAAGTAATTGTGCCCTCAAGTGTTGCACTTTGGCAACACCCTGTATTATTTGCCATTTCCTGCAGAGGCTATTCCTGAATTATTTCCAATAGTTTCATCATTTTATTAACCTAGTACCCTATACCTCTTTAAATCATAAACTCCAACACCCCTTGAATGATTCGGCCCAGTGTCAATGGTTAACATTTAAGACATGGATAAAAGTTTGTTGATCTAACCGGGGAAATGCCCGGATGATGCCAGGGATGGGAAACTATAGTTGCGGGGAGAGACTCGAAATACTGGGCCTGTTTCCACTGGAGCAGAAGCCTTCATCATGAAGGGAAAGAGAGTTAACGAATGTTTGAAACAGAGGAAGACGTAGGGCTTTGGGGAAAGAGTGGGGCAGTGTGATTCATTTTGAATTGCTCCAGCAAGGATATGATGGGTCCTTCTTTGTCCCTGTTGTACAGAGTGTTTCTCCAAAGCAATCAGGCACCAGGCGAAGTGGCCGCTCATTCAACAAATGCTAAAATAAAAACATTCCTTAACGTTAAATTTCCTTGGTAGCCAGAAAACTCCAGGAAAAATCAATGCGTCTGCTTGCTTTGATCTATTGACGGAGTCTGAAAGCTTCTTGCACTCAGTGCATTAAACAGACATGATAGATTTCGGTGTAAGCGCTGCAGAATTTCTCCAACAGTCTACACAGCCTGAATTCTGTTAAAAGTGGCAATCATTGTGGTGTCATGTGCTTTAAATGATATTTTCCTCTGAGCTGTGAAGGGTATATTGCAGCTAATCCCTTTAATCGGCCATATATCCTGCTTGGTGAGGTAAGGTCAGCGGATCTGATCACCTCTCCATTTGCGAGTCTCACGGGGCATTCATGCACTGACTTGACTGTGAGTGCCTTCTCTTCACTCCTCTCCATTACCATATTCACCAGACTGCAGACAGGGGAAGGGCAGGATCACTACTTTACTCCATGACCTTGGCGAGATGGTAACAGCCAGAGAAAGTCACAGCAGTGGATAATGAAAGGAAAGTGAGAGTGGATAGAAGATTAAAAGCCAATCTGATGCAAGGTGGTTGCACTTGAGTCCGTAGTTAGAATAGCCATTGGGGAACTTTAAGAGGTAGATTCCCGCCTTCACCATGTGGCCGGGATCAGATCGCCCTCCCTTGCTAGAACCTGCCAGTGTTCATTCCACGGATTTCAATGGAAGTGAAATTGGGCAGGTTTTGTAATCATAGACTGATACAGCACGGGAGGAGGCCATTCGGCCCACCGTGCCTGTGTCAGCTCTTTGAAAGCTGATGCACTGCACCAACTCGCCAAGGCTCCTTCGGCAGCACCTCCCAAACCCGAGACCTCTACCACCTAGAAGGACAAGGGCAGCAGGCGAATGGGAAAACCACCACCTCCACGTTCCCCTCCAAGTCACACACCATCCTGACTTGGAAATACAACGCCGTTACTTCATCGTCGCTGGGTCAAAATCCTGGAACTATCTCCCTAACAGCACTGTGGGAGCACCTTCACCACACGGACTGCAGTGGTTCAAGAAGGCGGCTCACCACCACCTTCTCAAGGGACAGTTAGGGATGGGCAATAAATGTCGGCCTTGCCCGCGACGCCCACATTCAATTAGTCCCACTCTCCGGCTCTTTTCCCAAAGTCCTGCAATTTTCTCCCCTTTAAGTATTTGTCCAATTCCCTTTTGAAAATTATTATTGAATCTGCTTCCACTGCCCTTTCAGGCAGTGCGTTCCAGATCATAACAACTCGCTGCGTAACAACATTTCTTCTCGTCTCCCCTCTGGTTTTTTTGTCAAATACCGTAACTCTGTGGTTTCTGCTTACCAACCCTCCTGCCGCGGGAAACCGTTTCGTTTCTCCTTATTTACTCTATCAAAATCCTGCATCATTTTGAACATCTCTATTAAATCACCCTTTAACCTTCTCTGCTACAAGGCGAACAATCCCAGCTTATCCAGTCTCTCCACAGAACTGAAGTTGCTCAGCCCTGGTACCATTCTGGTGAATCTCCTCTGCACGCTCTCCAAGGCTTTGACATCCTTCCGAAAGTGCGGTGCCCAGAATTAGCCACAATACTCCAGCTGGGGCCTACCCAGTGACTTAGAAATGGCGGACCGTCCTCTTCCCCTGATTACTGCCCAGACGGTGAAGACAAAAATCTACCTCTAAGGGTGCTGAGTGCACAAGCATGGTGCCTTCCGTATTTTTGAAAGAATCATTTTCATGTAACCAGTTTGTTCTCAGTATTGGCCTTTATTTGTAATCCTGTTTCCCTGGTCTGATCCCACTGCTCCTGCTGTCAGTGCTCTTCCTTTGGCACTTGGACAGCAGGTAGTCTGCAAACTGGGAGCGTTTTGCCAGTTCCTTTTACTCCATCCGTGATAGAACGTTTTGCGAGCGTGAGATGCTCCAGCGAACTTGCCAACATGCTCATTGTGGGGAGTAATTGGAATTGTAACTGAGCCTATGTAAACAGAAATCCGGAGGTCCATCATTAGAGCTGACAAATGCCCCTCCAATTGTGGTGTTTCATATTTTCATGGGTCATGCTAAACAATATAGTGATAGCACTCGGGGCCCCTGAGCCAGAAGGTCGCGGATTGAATCCCCACTTGAGCATATATCCAGGCTGACACCCTTCCAATAAACAAACAAACACATTGACTTGCATTTATACAGCACCTTTCACAACCTCAGGACCTCCCAAAGTCCCTTACACCCAATGAAGTGCTTTTGGAGCGTAGTCACTGTTGGAACATAGGAGATGCCAATTTGCGCACAGCAAGCTCCCACAAACAGCAATTTGGAGGTGCATGGATGATTTGCAGCAAAGTGGGTTCGAGTCCCACTCCAGAGACTTGAGCACATAATCCAGGCTGGCACTCCGGTGCTGTACTGAGGGAGTGCTGCACCGTCTTTTGGATGAGACGTTAAACCGAGGCCCCGCGTGTTCTCTCAGGTGGACACAAAGAAATCCCACGGCACTATTTTGAAGAAGAGCAGGGGAGTTCTCCCAATGTCCTGGCCAATATTTATCCCTCAACCTGCATCACTGAAACAGATTTTCTCATTTATCACATTGCTGTTTGTGGGACCTTGCTGTGTGCAAATTAGCTGCCCTGTTTCCTACTTTACAACAGTGTCTGCACGTCAAAACTATTTCAAAGTGTAACAAGGGGCTAAATAACTGTGAGCTTGGTTTCTTCACATTGGAAAGGAGTGTGGAAGTTACTGATAAATGTATGACACTGCTCTGTGTATTAACATAACAGGTGAAAGCCTCAGTGAAAGTAATGGACCAAGAAATATCATTCAGATATTCATCCGCTAAAATCACCAATCATTTCTGGACTTACATTTTTACAAAAGCTCATCACTTGGTTCTATTCCCCCGTCATCCCGAGGCAACAAACGGCACTGGACTAGGATGGGACCTTGTGTTGGTGGGCCTGCTGTCTGCCACGTGTATAAACACGGGAGTCTCTCAAACAAACTACTGAGATACCTGCATGAGATATGGTGCCCTTTTGCCTGCCGTGTTACACACACTCTCGCAGATGGCGGAGGTGGGAAGGATTACAGAGGCGGTCGTAGACGGGTCTTTGAGATGGAGAGGATGTGGGATTGGAAGCTATGGTTGAATAGGATGGCGGGGTTGTGGGCAGTCCAGTTCAGCCTGAGCCAGCTGCCAAGGTGGAGGATGGAGTTGGAAGGTGAGGTTATGATGTTCATGCTGGGAGTCAAAGATGATGGCTGTGTGTTTGTATAGCTGCCCTGACATTGCCTTCCAACAAATGTTATCCCAAGCCGCAGTGTTTCCTCATCAGCTACATAAGAACATAAGAAATAGGAGCAGGAATAGGCCATTTTGCCCCTCAACATTTACTTGCTTCCGCTTGGTGGAATGACGTATGTAGGATAGCTTGTAATGTGCCGCCTATCTCGATGTTTAGACATCCAAATCCATTGACTTGCACTCAGCTTTCTTTTTAAAAATTATTCATTCTCGGGATGTGGGCATCATGACAAGGCTGACATTTATTGCCCTGAGAAGATGGTCGTGGGCTGTAATGTATCCACCAGTGAGGATGTTCACAGGTTTGTAGAGCTGTTGAGTTGGGAGTGGCTTAGCCAGTCACGTGATGTTCACAAGACTCAATAAAACCCCAGCCAGTTGGGTTCGGGGGATCTACGATGAGGCAGGTGATTGTGAGCCTGGTGGGTGAACGGGTAATGTGTAGTGTGATTGTTACACCTTTGCTAATAAACCAACTAGTTCTTAATAGCAATGTGTTGCTGTGAATTCTTAAGCAAAGAACCAATGAAGCAGATACATTACATGGACCGTCTTGTGTTTGTCACAAATCCACCATACAAGTTGGTCCAGGATGTTGCCCGATGGGATGGCGGGGTGGGGGGATGGGAGGCCAGTGTGAGAACTGCGAAACATTCCAGAAACCATTCTGTACTTTACATTCTGCTTGAATGAGTTACATTTTCAATGCAGTAATTGTATTTTGCTCTTGTTTTTTTACAGGGGCGTTGCACTCGGGAAAATTGCAAATATCTCCACCCGCCCCCACACTTGAAAACACAACTGGAGATCAACGGACGGAATAACCTGATCCAGCAGAAGACGGCCGCGGCCATGCTCACGCAGCAGATGCAGTTCATGCTGCCGGGCACACAGCTGCAGCCAATGGTAAGCACCAGTATCATCACACAACCCCTCCATCAGCGGGTCCGCCTGCTTCCACCGCTACCTCACAGGCTAAACCTTCCGTCAGTAAACACCGCTTTTATACATTAAAGAATGACTCCTGTCTCAAAGGCAACACGGGTTAAAACAAACCCGACTGACTAGTCTGGCTTTATGTCTCTGTCCATATTGAGACCTGTGACTGCCACAGAATTTTAAATACTGTCTTGTTATAAGTGTGGTAGTGCACTTCATTCAAACCTGTTTCTAATTGAAACAGAAAGTTGGCGTGCAATAAACGTCCAGTTTTAAAAGTCACGATGAAAGATTACGATTTGAAAGGGTAGACGTCGAGAAAATGTTTCAACTTGTGGGGAGTCCAAAACTCGAGGTCAGGATTTGGGTGTCAGAGAGTTGGCACGCAGGTACAGCAAGCGATTTGGAAAGCAAATGATATGTTATTTATTGCAAGGGAGTTGGGGTTTAAGAGTAAGGAAGTTTTGCTGCTATTATATAAGGCTTTGGTGAGACCATACCTGGAGTACTGTGTACAGGTTTGGTCTCCGTACCTGAGGAAGGATATTTCTGCCTTAGAGGGGGTGCAACAAAGGTTCACTGGACTGATGCCTGGGATGAGAGGACTTTCCTATGATGAGAGATTGAGTAGAATGGGTTTATACTCTCTGGAGTTTAGAAGAATGAGAGGACTCATATAAGATGCTGAGAGGACTTAACCGGGTAGATGCTGAGAGAATGGTTCCCCTGGCTGGAGTGTCTAGAACCAGGGGTCACAGTCTCAGGATAAGGGATAGGCCATTTTGGGCTGAGATGAACAGAAATTTCTTCATTCAAAGGGCTGTGAATCTTTGGAATTCTCCAGCTCAGAGGGCTGTGGAGGCTCAGTTGTTAAGTATATTCAAGACTGAGACCGATATATTTTTGGGCATTAAGGGAATCCGACGATTATGGGGATCGGGTGGGAAAGTGGAGTTAAGGTCGAAGATCAGCCATGATCTTATTGAATGGTGGAGCAGGCTCGAGGGGCTGTATGGCCTACTCCTGCTCCTATTTCCTATCTTCTTGTGTTCTTATAGTCACTATTAAATCCAATAGAAACTTCTTTACCCAAAGTGTGTAACGATGTGGAAATCACTACCACACGGAGTAGTTGAAGTGAATTGCGTAGATGCATTTAAGGGGAAGCTAAATAAGCATAAAAGGGAGAAAGGAGTGGAATGATATGCTGATCAGGAGAGATGAAGCAGGGTGGGAGGAGGATCATGTGGAGCATAAACACCGGCACCGACCTATTGGGCCCAATGGCCTGTTTCTGTGCTACAGACTCTGTGCAATTATATGTATGTGGCTCGGTGTCAGAGTTTGGCTGTTTACGCTTATGTGAAGTGCCTTGGGATGTTTTACTGTGTTACAGACACTATACAAATTCAAGTTGTTGTTATCCTATCTTTTTTTGATGTCTCTGAACATTTATACACTGGTATTTTGACAGCATTGCAGACAAAGTTAGTGGCTTGTCATGGTCTAACTGACTGCAATTGGGTTGCAGTTCAACAAAGCAAGTTCACCATGTGGGCTTTAATACCCTCAGAACTGCTATTTGCATAGCCTAAATATCAGTGACCAGGCACACCATGGAATCTTTGGCCAACCATCCAAAATTCAGCCCCACCAGAAACCTGGCGCATCAACCGTTCTCAAAGTGTTTTTACCGCCATTTCGGATGAGGTCGCCTCTTTCCTGAAATTCAGCTCTTTGTCTTTTTTTTTAAGCGGCCAGGAAGTGGGTCATAATGAGGGCAGAGGTGCGGCGGTAAGTGCTGGTGAGGGACGGAATGGGAGGTGGGACGGATTCTCCGCCGCTGTCACTGCAGGAGAGCGGTGGTAACGTCATTGGTCACCACGTACCTCCCCTCCCTTAAAGGGGAGAAAATCGGCAATTATTTCGGATGGGCCACTGGGCCACTGGGCCACCAGGGAGGGTTTCAGCCGGGCCAGCGGCCTGGCATCCAAGAGGGGCCAGGCTGCCTGTTGCTGGCCCAGCCGAACCCAGGGGCATGATAGTCCGGCCTACATGGAAGTCGTCCGGGAAAAAAAAAATGGCGGTGGCAGTGTGCCCTCACCTTTAATGGCCGCTGCAAGGCCAGGGCTAACAGGGAATGAAAAGGCTGTCGGGGGCACCGCTCGGCGGGCATAAGCTTTTTTGGACTGAATTTCGCGGGAGGTGGGGAGTCCCGGCGGTGCATGCACTGATGACGCACTCATGGCCATTTTGGCAGCGGAGGGGCGGAAATAGGAACCGCCAGAAACCCCCCCCCCCCGAGCTGAATTTAGCTTGCGGCGGCCATTTGACCAGAAATTGGTAGCCGCTTGACTCTGGCGCATGGCCGCTGCAATCCAGCAGTAATGGGCCTTATTCGGCTGAATTTCGGGCCCGCCATCTTTATATTGTGCTCTGACATATTTACCGTTTTCCATCATTTCCCTAATCACAACAGTGACTACACGTCAAAAGTACTTCACTGAAAGGCGTGATAGAAGTACAAGTTCTCCCTTCTTTCTTTCCTTATGGCTGTAGAACTGGAATTTTCCATTCTTCCTTATTGAAGAGCAGGACCACAAATTTTCTACAATGCAGGTTAGTTTTTCAGGTGAAAGAATGTGGACTTCCATCTGGTCAGTGTGAATGAGGCCCATTGGCGACTCTGGTCAATCTATAACCATAGTAGAGGTGAAAATATTGCAGTTTTATTTCTCATCGCAGTTTAACAGGAGAACTCGGGAATCTTACCTTCCAGATTTTAAAAACGGCAGGTTTAGAAGGTTCTAGTTGAGGCTCTTTGGGAAAGTTGGAATCTTAATCCGGTTTAAGCTGAAAAGATTAGATCCTGGATCATTTTGACACGAAACAAGGACACTGTCTGTTTAGGCTGAAAAGTCCTTCAAGTGAGCGTTGGACCTGTTTCTGGCTGGAGCAGAGATCAAGAGGTATATACGGTATGACATTAATCAGGGCCACAGTGGTCTCCTGGATTAGTTATGATCACCTAAAGGGGTTGGAGAGGAATTTTCCAGATTTTTGTCCCTAATTGACCTGGGTTTTTATCTGGAAACACTTCTACACACAAAAGGTGATAGAGTTTGAAGCTTTCTTCCACAAATTACAATTGATGTTGGATCAATTGTTCATTTTAAATCTGAGATTGATAGATTTTTGTTAACCAAAGGTATTAAGGGATATGGGGCAAAGGCAGAGTTAGGTTGCAGATCAGCCAGGATCTCATTGAATGGCGGAACAGGCTCGAAGGGCCATGTTGTGCATGCATGCCTGTTTACTGTGTGATGTCTGTAACACTGTTATGCCACATTGAATGTACCCTTATACTGCACACACCTTACCGGTACACCAGAGGGTGCTGCTGCTGGAGACCTAGGGGTTGCTTGCACACGGCAGGTAACTCAGTATAAAAGGGAACTCACAGCTTGTTGTTGGCACTCAGGAGCTGCAAATAAGGGACTACAGGTCTGCATAATTTAAGTATCATACCCTGCCTCGTGGAGGCATTACTAAAGGTGCCTACATACACTACAACTTGCAACGGGAATACGAGGTCACGAACTACACGCTCAACATGTCTAACCTCAGCAACCTTCAGCAATTTGCAAAGAGGGAAGATTGGCCGCTTTTGTGGAAAGATTGGAACACTTCTTTATAGCCAACGACCTGGACGGAGACACACCAGCTACACTACCGAACAAACGTAGGGCCATCCTGCTTAGCAGTTGTGGGCCCACCATCTACGGTCTCGTCAGGGACGTACTAGCCCCGGAGAAGACAACCACCAAGAGCTATGAGCAACTTGTAACAATCATACAGGAACAACTAAAACCGAAAGAAAGCATCCTCACAGCCAGGCGTTCTACACTTACCGGCAGACCTGAGGGCCAAGAAATTGTCAAGTATGCTGCACACTTAAGAAGACTAGCTGCACCGTGTGATTTTGGTGACCATCTTAATGAAGCACTAAGGGACATATTTGTCATCGGAATCAGCCACGAAGGCCTCCTACACAAATTGCTCTCGGCTGACATCACAGTCACCCTGCAGAAAGCAATTCAACTGAGCCAGGCCTATATGGTTTCGGCCAGCGAATACTGACCCAGGACTCTAAACCGGCGAGCGCAGTGCACCGCATGGATACTTCTAAAGGCAGAAATGCTGCCCCGAGTCCTGCAAACCTGAGTCCACCACATGGGGCAAACTGGATGGCCCCATGCTGGTGCTGTGGAGGCAACCACAGGGCCCACCAGTGCTGCTACAAAGACTATGCATGCAAAGGCTGCAAAGAGAAAGGGCACCTTCAGAGAATGTGCAGAAAGGCTGTACTCACCGCGTCTCTGATGAGTTGGCTGATCACCGGGGCTCCGACACAGATGAAGATGAAGCTGCTCACACCCTGGAAGAAGAGTATGGAATCTTTACCTGTTCCACCAGAAGTTCTCCGTGGATGATGGAAGTGGACATCGATGGGGTCCCAGTTTCCATGAAGACCGACACAGGGGCGAGTCAGTCTGTGATGAGCCAAATGATCTTTGAAAAAATTTGGATGAATTCTGCCACTCAACCAAAACTGTCTCCTGTCCAGGCAAAGCTGCTCACCTATACCAAAGGAAAAATCCAAATCGTTGGCAGTGTAGACATCCAGGTCTCCCAGGGTGGCGTGTTGAACAAACTCCCCATGTGGATTGTAGCCAGCGACGGTCCCACGCTGCTGGGCAGGAATTGGATGAACCGGGTCCACATCAGGCGAAGTGGCCCTTTGGAAGAAAAGACCACCACAGCCCTCCTGCAGGAAAGCCAGGAAATGGCTGCAGCACCAGCAGCACAAGGAGAAGCACTTGTAATCAAAATGGCCGCCGCCATGCCACCAGTGAGCATGGAGGAGCATCACATGACACAGAGCGGCCAATCGGATTTGAAGGCTCCCTTAAAGACCGGTAACCAAATAAATTTAAAGGGGAAGTTTCAACTATTTGAGTACACGGACTTTAAAGCTAAAGATGCGATTAAAGGGTGCAAGTATAACAATGTATCCAATATAACAATGAATTGTGATGCTGGTTTAACTAATGTGACTAATGATATGAATGCAGGTGTCAGTAAGGTTAAGAACAAGTTTATTATGCTTAACAGTAATGATAGAGATTGTGAAATGCCTAATGTAACCATGTCTGTTGAAACCAGGACACCCAAAAGTCATGCAAATGCTAGAATGTATAATGCAGGCTTGACTATGTGTGATCAGAGCCAAGGTGTCGTGTATACCAGTAGGCCACTGCCAAAGGACATTGGGTCTTACAGGGACCATGCTGATGCCAATGGAATCCCCCTGTGGGAGACCCCCAGGTCCAGCAGGCTACCTGACCATGTAGCCTGGAACTTGGAATGAATGTGATGCCCCTTGCAGGAGACACACACAGGCAGTGGGAGCAGACTCAATACAGGGACAGAGGTCAATAGGCAGCTCAACCACCACCAATGGCAACCTGCACCAGACCAGCCCTAAAGCCCCTGGCCACCAGAGCCAACACCAGGAGCATGAGGCCAATACCCTCCAGCTTCCCTGGCAAACCCTGGGATGACCTGACCCTCATCCCAATTGGTGGACAAGGAGCCCACCCAGTCTTGTGGCCCTGCCCACCGCCCCACAACTACCCACATCACAGTGTATACACACCACCTACTGCTGCTGTGGCTACTTCCCCGAGGGATCACACAACAGTGACACCCACTTGGTTTGTGTGTGAGGGAGGGGAAACGTATGAGGCCAGCCTCAAGCACAGGGCTCACACCTGGCACCCACACAACCCTCACCACAACCCCCCATAGCCCACCACTGATCACCTCCCCTGGTCATGACAATAAGGATATGAAAAATGCTCAGGGGGGAGTATTGTTGTGTATGCATGCCTGTTTACTGTGTGATGTCTGTAACACTGTTATGCCACATTGAATGTACCCTTATACTGCTCACACTTTACCGATACACCAGAGGGGGCTGCTGCTGGAGAACTAGGGGTTGCCTGCACACGGCAGGTAACCCAGTATAAAAGGGAACTCACAGCTTGTTGTTGGCACTCAGGAGCTGCAAATAAAGTACGAGAGGTCTACACAGTTTAAGTATTATACTCGTGGAGTCATTACTAAAGGTGCCTACATATACGACAACTGCCGACGGGAATACGAGGTCACGATCTACACGCTACTCCTGTTCCTATGTTCATATGGTTTTTCGCCTCTCCCAGGAGATCACGGGATGAGAATGTCTGTACTGTGATGCACAAGACATTACAACTGTTTGGGACAGGCTGGATTGACCTGTGGGTCTTTTCCTCTCCGTTATTGTTTGTATATTCATATGTAAAATGTGCTGTAAATATGTTTTCTTATTATCTTTATCCACAGACTACATTTCCTGTTACTCCATCTTTAGCTACAAATCATACAATGGGTCTTAATCCCTACCTGAGTCACATGACCCATGGGATGGGATTGGTTCCAACAGAACTTCTACCAAACGCACCTGTCCTTGTGTCGGGGAATCCCACTGTTACAGTCCAAGGAAACACGGCTTCACAGAAGCTAATAAGAACAGACAAATTGGAGGTATCAGTGTTTATATACGTGTGTGTGTGTGTTTTATATATGCATGCAATAGATGGAATAGCATTCTATTATACACTTATTTTAATTATATGTATATAATTTATATAAAAATCTTATGTCTCCGTGCACTTCTGGTCAACTTTTCCCATTATAAATTACTATGCCAACGTTTATAATGGAAACTACCTCAGCAATGTACTGACGTGGATAGAGAACTGGTTGGCAGACAGGAAGCAGAGAGTTGAGATAAATGGGTCCTTTTCAGAATGGCAGGCAGTGACTAGTGGGGTGCCGCAGGGCTCAGTGCTGGGATCCCAGCTATTTACAATATGCATCAATGATTTAGATGAAGGAATTGAGTGTAATATCTCCAAGTTTGCAGATGACACTAGGCTGGGTGGCAGTGTGAGCTGGAGGAGGATGCTAAGAGGGTGCAGGGTGACTTAGACAGGTTAGGTGAGTGGGCAAACGCATGGCAGATGCAGTATAATGTGGATAAATGTAAGGTTATCCACTTTGGTGGCAAAAACACAAAGGCAGAATATTATCAGAATGGTGACAGATTAGGAAAAGGGGAGGTGCAATGAGACCTGGGTGTCATGGTACATCAGTCATTGAAAGTTGGCATGCAGGTACAGCAGGCGGTGAAGAAGGCAAATGGTATGTTGGCCTTCGTAGCTAGGGGATTGGAGTATAGGAGCAGGGAGGTCATACTGCAGTTGTATAGGGCCTTAGTGAGGCCTCATCTGGAATATTGTGTTCAGTTTTGGTCTCCTAATCTGAGGAAGGACCTTCTTGCTATTGAGGGAGTGCAGCGAAGGTTCACCAGACTGATTCCCGGGATGGCTGGACTGACATATGAGGAGAGACTGGATCGACTGGGCCTGTATTCACTGAAGTTTAGAAGGATGAGAGAGGATCTCATAGAAACATATAAAATTCTGACGGGACTGGACAGGTTAGATGCAGAAAGAATGTTCCCGATGTTGAGGAAGTCCAGAACCAGGGGATATAGTCTAAGGATAAGGGGTAGGCCATTTAGGACTAAGATGAGGAGAAACTTCTTCACTCAGAGAGTTGTTAACCTGTGGAATTCCCTACCGCAGAGAGTTGTTGATGCCAGTTCATTGGATATATTCAAGCGGAAGTTAGATATGGCCCTTACGGCTAAAGGGATTAAGGGGTATGGAGAGAAAGCAGGAAAGGGGTACTGAGGTGAATGATCAGCCATGATCTTATTGAATGGTGGTGCAGGCTCGAAGGGCAGAATGGCCTACACCTTTATTCTATGTTTCAATGTTTCTATGTAAACTGCTGTAATTACATCCTCTTGCCATCAGAGGGTGTAATTACAGAGAATTACGGGCCGGACTCATCTCATCGGCAGAAGTGTGGGGAAAGCCCATTTACACAGGATTTGCGGCACGCCTCCGATGCAGTTATGGCAGCACGGTGTTTAGACTAGATTTTCGGCTCTGCTGATTTTGGGGCATTATTGCCGGCGGAGCGGTAAAGTTTGCGCCCGGGAATAGTTTGCACCTCAGTCAGCAAAATTGGTCAGCTGGGCCCTGAGTGTGGGGCGGGGTGCTAAGGGAGGTGCCTCTCTCAGGGCGCTAGGCCGGCTGATCATGGGAAAATCCCCAGCTAGACAGCCGGCCTCGGTGCGCCCTGAGAGAGGTCTGGGGAGAAAAAACCCCTGAAAAAAACCACCAAAAACATTCCCAATACATTGCTCACACCACCACAACATAAATCGCAAAAAAAAAAAAAAAAAAAACAATCTCACTTACCTGAGGTGGACATTACTTCTTTACTGCGGCCGCTCCAGCTCGGACTGCCTGCTTTCACAGGCGGTCCCAGCAGGGGGCGCTACGGGTTGGGCGGGAGTCAAAAGTCAAGCTAGTGTCACAACCAGGGGTGTTGCACACCGGCTCGGCTCTCCTGGGCGGTAATGCTCCGTGCCCCGCTGACACCGGCATCGAATGTCCCATGGGACGCTGGAACTGGCCATCCGCCCGGAAGAGCTCACCGCCGCCATTGCTGCCCCTCCGGGGTAGAAAACAGAGGCGGCAACATCGGAAAATCCTTCATGTTTACATAACCAATTTCCATTATAAACGTGGGCACAGGAATCTATTGTAGAAATGTTAAAATAAAGAGGGTATACACGACTTTCTCATGGGGGACTGAATTATGTCGGCGTGTCCTGGTCCATTTACCACCCTGACCTCTAACCTCAATTCACCTGAGGACGTGGTCTTGACTATCCAGGAGATTGACGAGTGTGATGAGCACTTACTCAGACTAGGTATTTGAGAAAACAGAGTGGTATGTGAAACTGCTGGAGCCAGGCAGCCTGTGTAGTGTTGAACTGCGTCAAAGTGACAGTGGTAGATTCATCCCAGCAAGTATCGAATCTCTTCCCCGGAGATAGGGTCTAAGTAGAGCTGGGCAGTTGACATGGGATGGAGAGGCCTGTTACTGAGCGGCAGTGGAACAAGCTGCCTTCTGCCCATCCTGGGGGGGGCGGGGGGCGGTCGGGGGATGGTGCTGGCGACATTGAAACAGAGAGAAAATTTCTTCAAATGTCCTACAGTGGGTGGCTCAATGGATTAATATAAGAATATAAGAAATAGGAGTAGGAGTCGGCCATTTGGCTCCTCGAGCCTGCACCACCATTCTATAAGATCATGGACTCAGCTCCACCTCCCTGCCCGCTCCCCATAACCCCTTATCCCCTTATCACTCAAAAATCTGTCTATCTCCACCTTAAATATGACCCAGCTTCCACAGTTCTCTGGGGCAGAGAATTCCATAGATTTACAACCCTCTGAGAGAAGAAATTCTTCCTCATCTCAGTTTTAAATGACCGGCCCCTTATTCTGAGACTATGTCCCATAGTTTTAGTTTCCCCTGTGAGTGGAAATATCCTCTCTGCATCCACCTTGTCGAGCCCCCTCATTATCTTATATGTTTTAATAATATCATCTCTCATTCTTCTGAACTCCAATGTGTAGAGGCCCAACCTACGGAACCTTTTTTCATAAGTCAACCCCCTCATCTCCGGTATCAACCTAGTGAACCTTCTCTGAACAGTCTCCAATGCAAGTATATCTCTCCTTAAATACAGAGACCAAAACTGTACATAGTACTCTAGGTGTGGCCTCACCAATACCCTGTACAGTTGTAGCAGGACTTTTCTGCTGTTATACTCCATCCCCCTTGCAATAAAGGCCAACAATCCATTTGCCTTCCTGTTTACTTGCTGTACCTGCATACTAACATTTTGTGTTTCATTCCCCCAGCTCCCTCTGTACTGCAACACTTCGCAATTTTTCTCCATTTAAATTATAATTTGCTTTTCTATTTTTTCTGCCAAAGTGGATAACCTCACACTTTCCCACATTGTACTCCACTGTCAAATGTTTGCCCACTCACTTAGCCTGTCTATAGTCCTTTGTAGATTTTTTGTGTCCTCCTCACAATTTGCTTTCCCACACATTTTTGTATCATCAGCAAACTTGGCTACATTACACTCTGTCCCTTCATCCAACTCATTAATATAGATTGTAAGTAGCTGAGGCCCCAGCACCGATCCCTGCAACACCCCACTAGTCACTGTTTGCTAACCGGAAAATGACCCATTTATCCCGACTCTCTATTTTCTGTTAGTTAGCCAATCCTCTATCCATGCTAATATATTACCCCCAACCCCGTGAACTTTTATCTTGAGCAGTAACCTTTTATGTGGCACCTTATCGAATGCCTTCTGGTAATCCAAATACACCACATCCACTGGTTCCCCCTTATCTACCTTGCTCATTACATCCTCAAGGAACTCCATCAAATTTGTGAAACATGATTTCCCTTTCATAAAAACATGCTGACTCTGCTTGAATGAATTATGCTTTTCCAAATATCCTGCTACTGCTTTCTTAATAATGGACTCCAGCATTTTCCCAATGACAGATGTCAGGTTAACTGGTCTATAGTTTCCTGCTTTCTGTCTGCCTCCTTTTTTAAATAGAGGCGTTACATTTGTGGTTTTCCAATCCGCTGGGACCTCCCCAGAATCCAGGGAATTTTGGTAGATTACAACCAATGCATCCACTATCTCTGCAGCCATTTCTTTTAAGATCCTAGGATGTAAGGCATCAGGTCCAGGAGCTTGTCCGCCTTTAGTCCCATTATTTTACCGAGTACTACTTCATTAGTGATTGGGATTGTATTAAGTTCCTTCCTCCCTATAGCCCCTTGATTATCTATTATTGGGATGTTTTTAGTGTCTTCTACCATGAAGACCGATACAAAATATTTGTTCAAAGTCTCTGCCATTTCCCTGTTCCCCATTATTAATTCCCCAGTCTCATCCTCTAGGGGACCAACATTTACTTTAGCCACTCTTTTCCTTTTTATGTAGCTGTAGAAACCCTTACTATCTTTTAACACAGACCCTTCTCCTGTGGAGAGATGCTTACCTACACTAATGGAAGTAAAGGCTGCTCATTCTGGCCACATCACGTGATGTGTCCTAGTTTTCGGTGGGCTCGTGCCCACAATAAAAAATTGCCCATAATATAGCACTGAATTAGTGATCTAAGATAGGTCATGAACACAAGTTATGTAGGAAATGGGTACATCCACACTAATTATTAATTTATTCACGGGGTGTGGGCGTTGCTGACAAGGCTGACACATATTGGCCATCCCTCGTTGCCCTGAGCAGGTGGTGATGGGCCTTGTTTTTGAAGTGTTAATTGAGTTGGTTTGATGCAACTGAGTGGCTTGCTGATCACAGTCAACCATGTTGGGGGTGGGACTGAAAACCAAGCAGGTTAGTTAGCCGCTTGAAATCCGATCCTTTCCTGCCGCGTATATTCTTAACCTGTCAGTCAGGATCGTATTACGCCAATAGGACTCGATTGTATTTGAACCCTGAGGGGCAAAGCTATGGTGGCTTTCCTGCTAAGTGAAACAGGGTGGGTTTATTCGGCTCAAAGCTGAGTCAGAGACATCCTTTTTGAGGACCAGGAGTACTCCTCCAAGCCCACACTGCAAACCGCTCCTCCCATTCCCCAGATTCCCTCCTTCCTGAGACCCTCCTGAAACCTCCTCCCCGAGACCCTCCTGAGACCCCCCCTCCCCACCGCTTACCTGGCATCTGGTGAGTGGCCCTATCATCAGCAGCCGCTCAGTGACCCCCCACCCCCGTTCCCGGTGGGATGTGAACCATCAACTTTTATAAATCAGGCCCGGCAGTAAAAATCATCCAAAGGACTTCTGTGGCTGCTGGCGGGCGAAAATCTGCTCGCCAGAGAATTTTCCCACCAGGAATCTTTCAAAATAAGCTGTGCTTCCCTTCCCACTGCAGATTGATAAATAAAGATATTTATTCCTTCACATAAATTAATAAATCTCTAAATGGCTCATGGGGGAAGGGTTGAAACTGTTCTTTACCTTCACTGGCCATGTCTTTAGAGTTGTGGTTTTTACAATGGGGAGGTGCTGGCCTGTGACAGCACAGTGGGGGCGAAGAGTGTTGGGGGACAATCCAAATGCTTCATGGCCATGTTACCAGATTTTTAAACTTCTTTAATTTATTTAATTTTTTTACCTGCTCCGAGTTAAAATCCTCCTTGATTATTTTCGGCAGCACTTTGTCTACTTTGTCGGAAAGTGGAGCTCATGTCCCCCCCAGAGGCTGCGTTGGAAAGCACTTGTATACATAGTGTCTGGGCGGTGCGGCCGCCCTTAAAGGGGAGGGTGCACTGCTGCTGCCGCCATTTTGTTTTAATTGTCAGCAAACTCTGCAGTTGCCCCGACAATGGCGGCACGGGTTCGGCCGGGCCGCCGACAGGCAGTCCAGCAACCCCCTCTTGGGTGCCGGGCCACTTGCCCGGCCAAACCCTTCCCTGGTGGCCCAGTGGACGCTAAGGAGGCCTCACTAGGCCTTGCAATGTCCCTCCCCTTTAATTGAAGGAGAGGGAGGTCGCTACATGTCAGGGCGAAGTGGCACATCCGCGTCGCGCTGACTTCATCACTGACGTGTTCATCGCGGCGGTGATATACACTGCCTCCTCCCGACTCAAACCTGCCTCAAAGCACTGGGAGGCGGTGACAAAGTTAAAGAGCCGAATTTTTCGCCTCTTCCCTCCGACTCTCGCCGGGTGGGAATAATTCGAATTATCCACCCCCAAACAGGACAGAGGGCAATTTCCAGCCCCTCAGCTCTCATTCTTTATGTTTTGTTTTGAAGCCACATGGCCCTCCTGAAGATTCATGCAAGTGAGATTGGCCTCAGTGCCCGCAGGTTAGGGGAGCGGGTCATCAGCCAGGCTCTCCTGCTCCCATTGGTCGTCCGGTCTTCTCTCTGAGAAGTTGCATCAAGGTGGATGCTGGGTGCCAACAGGATTGAGCTTGGCTGTGATGTGTCCAGTGGACACTCACACGTGACATCAGCCACTTGGCCAAGGTCCCGGAGGGTCATCATCATAGGCAGTCCCTCGGAATCGAGGAAGGCTTGCTTCCACTCTTAGCATGAGTCCTTAGGTGGCTGAACAGTCCAATACGAGAACCACAGTCCCTGTCACAGATGGAAGGGGTGGGTGGGACTGGTTTGCCACACGCTCTTTCCGCTGCCTGCGCTTGATTTCTGCATGCTCTCAGTGTTGAGATTTGAGGTGCTCAGCGCCTCCCCGGATGCACTTCCTCCACTTAGGACAGTCTTTGGCCAGGGACTCCCAGGTATCAGTGGGGATGTTGCACTTTATCAGGGAGGCTTTGAGGGTGTCCCTGTAACGTTTCCGCTACCCACCTTTGGCTCGTTTGCCGTGAGGGAGTTCCAAGTAGAGCCAAAACCTTCAAAAAGGGAAAAGGAGGTTAGAAAGTTGATTGACAAACAAACGCTGCAGTGAACCACAATTGTTTATGTTTAAGGTATATACTTCCTCTTCATTGTCTCTCTGCACCATCATTACCTGAAGGATCAGATGGTCAACCGATTCCCGGGCATCTGCCAAAGGCCAGTCTGAGACTAGTGGTCAACAAGAGCAGCTCAGGATGAGTGACCGTTCACTTCTCCTTCTGTCTCTCTTAACAAGCGTCTGCTCTCCTCCTTACAACAGCAAGACTGAGATCAAACATTCCTCAGGTGGGGAACCGCAGGTCCTCCCAAAGTCCCAGTGTAACACACAACTGTGCACAAAGTTGCTGCTCAATTAACTTTTTTGCAGAATGAAGGTTGGAGGTGAATAAATCCATTCTTAAACGAAATATGCCATGCGGGGATTGATCTCTGCGGTATGAGTTTGAATACTCTGAACTAACTTTATTGAAAAAGTCTGCGTGCACTTCCTGTCTGCAATACCTTTCTTCCTGTCATCACCTATCTGTCACTCTTTTGTGTAAACTTTTCCCATTATAAATTCCCATGTCCACATTTATAATAGAAGCCTCCCTTGTGAACTTATTGTTTATCAAAATCTTGAGAGCATACATTACACTTCAGATGTCATGGAATATAGGAACAGGAGGAGGCCATTCAGCCCCTCGAGCCTACTCCACCATTCAATCAGATCATCACCAATCTGTACTTCAACCCCATTTACCGGCCTTAGTTCCATATTCCTTGAAACCCTTACCCAACAAAAACTTATCAATCTCAGTCTTGAAAGCTCCAATTGTCTCCCAGCATCCACAGCTTTTTGGTGGAGAGAACTGCAATTTTCCACTAACCTTTGTGTGAAAAAGTGCTTTCCAATTTCACTCCTGAATGGCCTGGCACTAATTGTAATTTTGTGACATCTTGTTGATTCCTCACCAGAGGAAATCGTTTCTCTGTATCTACTCCATCAAATCCTTTTAACATTTTAAACATATGACATTATTGTCAAAGTATTTTTTTTTTAAAGAGATAGAAAGGCAGCTATTTCAAATTGAGGTAAATTATAGGTTATTTATTGTTAGCAAGGGAAGTCTAGAAATCAACTTGGAGCCTGAAATTGTACAACCGATCAAATCTGCAAACTTCCCACAGTGACAAAAATACCTTCTGCCTATTTCCAGCAATCCAACTCTATGGCCTTAAAGAGATGAGCCAATGTGAAACACAGTTCCACTTTAACAGCAGAATAATACATCAAATCTCACTCCAGGGACTTGAGCTCAATATCAAGGCTGATACTTCAGTGCAGTACTGAGGGAGCGCTGCATTGTCGGAGGTGCCGCCTTTCGAATGAGACATTAAACTCTCAGGTGGACATAAACAATCCCATGGCAGCATTTTGAAGACGTGCATGGGAGTTCTCCATGGTGTCCTGGCCAATATTTATCCCTCAATCAACATCTCTAAAGCAGGTTGTAAGAATTAGGAGCAGGAGTAGGCCATTCGGCCTCTCGAGCCTGCTCCACCATTCAATAAGATCAGGGCTGATCTTCTAACTCAACTTCCACTTTCCTGCACTCTCCCCATATCCCTCGATTCAATTAATATCCAAAAATCTATCGATCTTTGTCTTGAGTATACTCAAAGACTGAACCTCCACAACCTTCTGGGGTAGAGAATTACAACGATTCACCACCCTCTCAGTGAAGACATTTTTACTCATCTCAGTCCTAAATGACCGACCCCTTATTCTGAGACTTTGATCCCTGGTTCTAGACTCCCCAGCCAGAGGAAACATCCTCTCTGCATCTACCCTGTCAATCCCCTTAAGAATTTTATATGTTTCAATGAGATCACCTCTCATTCTTCTAAACCTAGTCTACTCAATCTCACCTCATAGGGCAATCCCCCCACCCCAGGAATCAGTCTGGTGAACCTTCGTTGCACTCCCTCAATGGCAAGTATATCCTTCCTTAGGTAAGGAGACCCAAACTGTACACAATACTCCAGGTGCAATCTCACCAGGGCCCGATAAGACTTCTTTATTCTATACTCTAATCCCTTTGTAATAAAGGCCAACAAACCATTTGCTTTCCTAATTGCTTGCTGTACCTACATGTTAACTTTCAGTGATTTATGTACAAGGACACCCAGGTCCCTCGGAATACCAACATTTCGCAGTCTCTCACTATTGAAAAAATACTCTGCTTTTCCATTTGTCCTAGAAAAGTGAATAACTTCACACTTCACATTATATTTCAACCGCCACGTCCTTACCCACTCATGTAACCTGTCTATATCCCTCTGCAGCCTCTTTACATCTTCCTCACAGCTTACTTTCCCACCTAGCTTTGTATCGTCAGAAAACTTGAATGCATTGCACTCCTACATTACAACAGTGACTACATTTCCAAAGTGCTTCAAAGGCTATCTTGCTCTTTCTTCTACAAGGTATGACGTTATTGCAATAACACAGCGCATCACCTGACTTACCGTGACCAATTTTTAATGGGATATCCATTAATGGAATAAAACTTGACGAGCCAACTTCTTTACATCTCACTGATACTTTGCAAGAAATGGATTATGTAGTGACTGTGGGGCAATGCAGTTTTAATTATAATCTGATGTTTTATTTCCATTGTGACCGGTATTTTTAATTCGTTACAAACTAAAAAAAGCTGGTTGGTCTGAGAAGCAGCAAGGTGGCCAGAGATGTTCAGATAAGAGAGGTTTGATTGATTTCTGACCATTCTTTGAACGGCTGCTAACTGTAATATAGCTCCATCTAGTGGACTACTGAAGTAAAAACAATTACTGATGTAATAAGAATAAAAGGTCATGTGGCAAGGTCATGTGACACAGTTCTCATTAAGGAGCCATCTCGTAGTGCGTGCATGCTTGTTAGTGGTGTCTTAAAGATATCACAGATTGGCGACGAGGATGGGATTTTTGGATGCGCTAGCTGATATTGTTAGTGGTCTCCTAAAGATATCACACTAACGGTTGGTTTCATTAGGTTTGCAGGGAGTTTCAGCGTGGAAATTGCACTCGGGGTGAAAATGATTGCCGCTACGCACACCCGCTCGAAATGGCAATGATAGATTCAAATGAAAATACGGTCACAGTGTGCATGGATTATATCAAGGGTCGCTGCTCAAGGGAGAAGTGCAAGTACTTTCACCCCCCCGCACATCTGCAAGCCAAAATAAAGGCCGCTCAGCACCAGGTGAATCAGACTGCAGCCGCTGCCATGGTAGGTAACCTGGATACAGAGGGCTGACCTTCTCCCTCCTTTTAACCTCAGAATTAAGCCACTGTATAAAATGGCGCGGGTAACCTGCGATCGATCCTGTTCATTAAAATCACTAATTGTGTTCACTATTCTTGTGCTCGTTGCACCAATTGTGTTTAGAATGTGTGTGGAAGGGTGGATTTTTTTTCCTCCAGTTGCACTCTCCTGGCTCAGAACCGACCCTGTCGGGAACACAGGGCGAGAACCGTGCTTGTGCGTATAGGCAGCGGCCCAACACCAGCTCCCGCTGGGCGAGGCGCCACACAGGGGGAACGCAGTCAGACCCTTTGCCCCCCCGTAAGTCACTGGGTGTGTTTTCGAGTGCAGAATAGTATGTGCGCCTATAAATGACAGATGGTGACATTAGCAGGTGAAGGAGGGGGACACATGGCGAGTGAATAGCAGCCATCAGCGGCCATTACAATATGGAACAATCCCATTGCCCTATTGCCGTCATCAGAGAACTTAGCCGAGACGTTTCTGTGGATCTGGAATACCCAACTGCCCCCACAGATTTGCCCCTGACCCCGTCCCAGATGCCGGGGTCGGGGGGCATTAGCCTAATCTGGCTGGTCGCCCATGCCTTTTTATGGCACTCTCAGCAGCAAGAAATGGACTTTCATGGGCAGTGGCCCTCACTTGGGCCGGGATCAGGGACTGGCCATGATAGCACGCCCTCTTCGAGCGGGAGTATGCGGAGTGACGGGAAGCACGAGAAATTACAGCTACCCGTCCAGACCCGCCCATTCCTGTGAAGCCCACATGGAACACTGACAGACGGGAAAAGTGCCCTTCCCCCGCGCGAAATGCCCCTCGCCTGCGCGAAGTGACCCTCGCCCGCGCAAAGTGCCCCTCCCCCGCACGCCGCGCCCCTCGCCCGCGCAAAGTTCCCCTCGCCTGCGCGAAGTGACCCTCGCCCGCGCAAATTGACCCTTGCCCGCGCAAAGTGCCCCTCCCCCGCACGCCGCGCCCCTCCCCCACAAGCCCCTCCCCCACGCACTGGTAAAAGGGCAGAGATCCCAAGGAAGAGCTCTATTCCACTCCCTCAATGTGTGAAGTTCCCACCCTTTCTTCCCTCGGAGCCTGCTCGGTGTTTCACGAGTGGTCAGTGCTAGCTCAGATTCCCTTGAGGCTTGATATAACTTAGACTGAAACATCAGTAATATCGTCAGAGAATTCAGAGACATTCTTCTGTCAACTGAACTTTGTGAAGGGAGCGGGCTTCTTGTCTGGCACGTGGGGTCAGACCCCCCCCCCCCACCCACCCCTTGTGTTGCTCACCACCAATGCTGCACTGCTTCTGTTTTTTGGTATTGCTTATGCGGCACTAAGCTTAACCTCTGACCAGCATCGTGGTCTGTAATGGGCCCAGGTGTTCAGAACCTTCCTTGTTCGCAGTCCCTCAGTGGGTCTGTCCACCCTGCAGGTGGGTTCAGGCAATTCACAATTTGCATAATGTGGATCTTTGAGGGAGGGGGAGAATGTTCTTTGAGGGAGGGGCAGAATATGGATCTTTGAGGGATTGGGGAGAATGATGGTGCAGCTGGATCAGCGTTTTATATTATAGTTTCAGTCTAAGTTATATCAAGCCTCAAGGGAATCTGAGCTAGCACTGACCACTCGTGGAACACCGAGCAGGCTCCGAGGGAAGAAAGGGTGGGAACTTCACACATTGAGGGAGTGGAATAGAGCTCTTCCTTGGGATCTCTGCCCTTTTACCAGTGCGTGGGGGAGGGGCTTGTGGGGGAGGGGCGCGGTGTGCGGGGGAGGGGCACTTTGCGCGGGCAAGGGTCAATTTGCGCGGGCGAGGGTCACTTCGCGCAGGCGAGGGGAACTTGTACATGGGGATTGTGGGGAGAGCTCTGGTGGAATGAGAACCCGAGGAGACCTGACCCATTCATTGAGAGTTGATCTCGGTAAAACTCATGTTATGTCTTGGTTTTATGTTGTGCCTTAATGGTGCCTGCCCGCCCAAAGTATTTGGTTTGTGTATCGCATTGTAGCTTTCCTTTGACAAATCTATTAGTTTTTCCTTTAGTGATTACAAGCACTTGCGTGACGATCGCTTGCGTAGGTTGCAAGGTGTGTTTGTAATGATGTAGTCCGATGATAACAATAGTAAAGACCTTTCGTTATGCATGCTTGTTCTTTTTAATAAGTTGTATAATGCATTCAGATTGTTTTTTTTCTCTTCACCTGCCCACAATGCATTGCTGCCCTATGACGCACCTGTGCTTGCTGTTTATGTTAATGTGCTTGATCCCCATTGGCCCATTGCCATCCATGTGCTCGCTGCCTGCTAATTAAGACTCAGCCAGCTGTCAGATCACTGAAGCGAACCCTCGAGGCAACCTTTGACCTGGTACTTGCACCTTTCACCTTCTTGCTTTGCATGTGGCTTTTTTTGTTGTAAACGTCGGTAGAATGCATATGTGCTTTTCATTTGTTTGGTGGCATACTTAACCCTTGGGACGCTGCCATTGCTGGTGAACCTGTTTAGAATGGGCTGCGGTGGTGCAACTTAGCACCGTGCAGTATCCTAAGGGTTTCGACGTCGCAACAAGAGATACAGCCACAGTGAAACCTGTTTCTATAGCCTAATGGACCCCAGCCAAACACATTCCTGAACGGTTATGGGGAGGTATTGAACCCCAAAGTGCCCAGGGTGCAGTGGTTCATTAATCCCCTCCTGACCTGAGTTGAAGCAGCACAGAGCAATAGTCTTTAGAGATACAAACCGAAGTAGGCTCCAGGTGAATGAGACAGCACAGAGATTTAAGACAATTGTGATTGGGGAGGCAATGCTGCGTCTAAAACAGGTTTGACTGTCTTGAAGTGATTTTGGCAATTAAAAGTAGAATCCTGTTACTTGTATTAATTCCTCTAATAGCTCTGTCACGGCCTTAACAATAAAAATCGACAGATAACCTTCTGGTAAAATCCCAGCACCACAAAGTATTGTATTAACAGTACCGTTACAGTACCGGGGGTATGATTAAAAAAGTTTGCAGCTGATACAAAAATCGACTGTGTGGCTGATAATGAAGAAGAAAGCTGCAGACTGCAGGAAGATATCAATGAATTGGTCAGGTGGGCAAAACGGTGGCAAATGGAATTCAATCCAGAGCAGTGTAATGCATTTGAAGAGGGCTAACAAGGCAGGGGAATAAACATTAAATGGTACGACACTGAGAAGTGCAGAGGAACAAAGGGACCTTGGAATGCAGGCCTACAGATCCCTGAAGGTAGCAGGACAGGTAGATAAGGTGATTAAGAAGGCATATGGAAAACAGGTACGTCTCGAATCCGGAATTCCGAAATCCGGAAATGTCCAAATGGCGGACATTTTTTATAAAAGCATTTCAGATCGAGTAGTCCGGCGTGCGATCGGTCCGAGCCTTGCCAAATGACCCTCAACCCCGACCCACGTGTGACCCGGCCCGACCTGTCCCACGTGTGACCCAACCCGACCTGACCCACGTGTGACCTGACCCGACCTGACCCACATGTGACCCGACCGACCTGACCCACATGTGACCCGATCCGACCTGACCCACATGTGACCCGACCTGACCCACATGTGACCTGACCCACGTGTGACCTGACCCGACCTGACCCACGTGTGACCCGGCCTGACCTGACCCACGTGTGACCCGACCTGACCTGACCCACAAGTGACCTGACCTGACCCACGTGTGACCCGACCCGACCTGACCCACGTGTGACGCGACCCGACCTGACCCACGTGTGACCCGGCCCGACCTGACCCACGTGTGACCCGACCCGACCTGACCGACGTGTGACCCGACCTGACCTGACCCACGTGTGACCCGGCTTGACCTGACCCACGTGTGACCCGGCCTGACCTGACCCACGTGTGACCCGGCCTGACCTGACCCACGTGTGACCTGACCTGACCCATGTGTGACCCGACCCGACCTGACCCACGTGTGACCAGGCCTGACCTGACCCACTTGTGATCCAGCCTGACCTGACCCATGTGTGACCCGGCCTGATCTGACCCACGTTTGACCTGACCTGGCCCACGTGTGACCCGTCCCCGCCTGACCCACGTGTGACCTGACCTGACCTGACCCACGTGTGACCCGACCCGACCTGACCCACGTGTGACCCGACCCGGCCTGACCCATGTGTGACCCGGCCTGACCTGACCGATGTGTGACCCGACCTGACCCACGTGTGACCTGACCTGACCCACATGTGATCCGGCCTGACCTGACCCACGTGTGACCTGACCTGACCCACGTGTGACCCGGCCTGACCTGACCCACGTGTGACCTGACCCGACCTGACCCACATGTGACCCGGCCTGACCTGACCCACGTGTGACCCGGCCCGACCTGACCCACGTGTGACCTGACCTGACCCATGTGTGACCCGACCCGACCTGACCCACGTGTGACCAGGCCTGACCTGACCCACTTGTGATCCAGCCTGACCTGACCCATGTGTGACCCGGCCTGATCTGACCCACGTTTGACCTGACCTGGCCCACGTGTGACCCGACCCCGCCTGACCCACGTGTGACCTGACCTGACCTGACCCACGTGTGACCCGACCCGACCTGACCCACGTGTGACCCGACCCGGCCTGACCCATGTGTGACCCGGCCTGACCTGACCGATGTGTGACCCGACCCGACCTGACCGATGTGTGACCCGACCTGACCCACGTGTGACCTGACCCGACCTGACCCACGTGTGACCCGACCCGACCTGACCCACGTGTGACCTGACCTGACCCACATGTGATCCGGCCTGACCTGACCCACGTGTGACCTGACCTGACCCACGTGTGACCCGGCCTGACCTGACCCACGTGTGACCTGACCCGACCTGACCCACGTGTGACCCGGCCTGACCTGACCCACGTGTGACCCGGCCCGACCTGACCCACGTGTGACCCGACCCGACCTGACCCACATGTGACCCAGCCCGACCTGACCCACGTGTGACCCGACCTGACCTGACTCACGTGTGATCCGACCCGACCTGACCCACATGTGACCCGGCCTGACCTGACCCACGTGTGACCTGGCCTGACCTGACCCACGTGTGACCCGGCCTGACCTGACCCACGTGTGACCCGGCCTGACCTGACCCATGTGTGACCTGACCTGACCCACATGTGATCCGGCCTGACCTGACCCACATGTGACCTGACCCGACCTGACCCACGTGTGACCTGACCTGACCCACATGTGATCCGGCCTGACCTGACCCACTTGTGACCCGGCCCGACCTGATCCACGTGTGACCTGACCTGACCCACGTGTGACCCGACCTGACCCATGTGTGACCCTTGACCCCGACCTGACCCACATGTGACCCGACCCGACCCATGTGTGACCCTCAACCCCGACCTGACCCACGTGTGACCCGGCCTGACCTGACCCACACGCTGTTTTAATGTCCGACCCAAAATCCGGAAAAATACGAAAACCGGCACAGCCTCGGTCCCATGGTTGCCAGATTCGGGAAGTTGTACCTGTACTTGCCTTTATTAGCTGTGGCATAGAATACAAGAGCAGAGAGGTTATCCTTGAACTGTATAAATCACCGGTTAGGCCACAGCTGGAGTACTGCATGCAGTTCTGGTCACCACATTCCAGGAAGATGTGAACGCACTGGAGAGGGTACAGAGGAGATTTGAGGATGTTGCCAGGACTGGAGAATTTTAGCTATGAGGAAAGATTGGATAGGCTGGGGTTGTTTTCTTTGGAACTGAGGGGGGGGGTGGGCCTATTTCCCTTGGCAGAGGGGTCAACAACCAGGGGGCATAGATTTAAAGTAATTGTTGGAAGGTTTAGAGGGATTTGAGGGGAAATTTCTTCACCCAGAGGGTGGGGGGGGGGTCTGGAACTCACTGCCCGAGAGGGTGGTAGAGGCAGAAACCCTCACCACATTTAAAAAGTACTTGAATGTGCACTTGAAGAGCCGTTAACTACAGGGCTACAGACGTAGAGCTGGAAAGTGGGATTAGGCTGGCGCGGACATGATGGGCTGAAATGGCCTCCTTCCATGCTGTAAATTTCCATGATTCTATGATACTGGAATGCACTGCCTGAAAGGGCAGTGGTGGCAGACTCAATCGTAAATGCAATTGGATAAATACTTGAAAAGGATTAATTTGCAGGGCTATGAGGAAAGAACAGGCCAGTGGGACTATTTGGAGAGCTCTAGCAAAGTGCCAACACAGGCTCAATGGACTGAATGGCCTCCTTCTCTGCTGTGTGATTGTACTGAGGAGCCTTCTGAAAAACCAAATACCCCCAAATACCAAGAAACAATCAAACTCTCGCTACAGTGTGAAATGTTCATTATAGAATTGCACATGCAGCATGTGTGTCACCGCTTGAGTGATATTTCCCAATTTGAATTACACAACTCCCAGGTATCCATTATCCTACACTTAATAGGACACGTAGAATAAAGGCGTCTTTCTTTATGTACGTTGCCTGCCACTGTGCCATAATCACTTGTGTTATTTGAGCAAACCAGCTGCAGTTCCTGGGTCTCTGGGTGCTGCAGTTCACAGCAAGCTTTTATGTCGTCGCTTTCTTGCTTCTTTCCGCTGGTAGCCGCTCGCAGGGTTCCCGTTACCGTGAAACTTGAGTCTGATTTCATTTCATTCGACTTTCGGAGGGATGTTAACATTTACAGGGCTGTTGATCGTGGATTACCACAATTAAGCATTGTGTGTGTCTGTGTGTGTGTATGTTGCGGGGTGAGGGGGTTCTACAAACAACACTCTGAAAGACACTTGTATTAAATTGAAGCAAAAATACAAGTACATCATTCATATGCGTTTACTGCAATGCAATATAGTGCGAAGCCACGAGCTGTTTGAAAGTCGTTTTTGTGAAATGAGCCTTGAGACTTTTCAAGTCTCCAGGACTTTCCTAAACCCTAACGAGAACCCTGGCTATGTAATCATTATTTATTATATTGCGTGCGTTTTAGATCTTCAGAGCATTCAGTCGCTACGCTGTAAACGCATTGTTTTTCCCTTTCATTTCATCACTGCTGATCTGCAGCCTATCCAAGCTTGGTAATCAATGTCCTGTGTTTAATGTCAGACCCTGTTACGTAGCCGTGCAGCTCCACTTTCGACTCTCAAAAGGCTTTATGCTGCCCGTCATGCTTCCTTCACTTGTATACTGTTCACCGCCTCGCAGCTACAGTCTGCTTCAGCTGCCGCCTTGCTTTAACTATTACAAGTTGCAGGAGAATGGCAGGCCAGTCTTTGGTATGTGTGTGTGTGTGTGTACTGTTTGGTGCATGCATCATTTATTTTCTACTTGTCTTAATCAATCCCTCATCCATAGGCCCTCCAGCCTGGTGCCCTCCAACCTTTACCAAAGAGGCCAGCACTTGAAAAAGCCAATGGTGCCACCACAGTGTTTAACCCCAGTGTTTTCCACTACCAACAGGCTCTAGCTAATATGCAGCTGCAACAACCAACATTCATCCCAACAGGTTAGTCCCTTCTCACTCGTGCTCTATACCACTCTGTCGTCTTGTTATTGGAAGTCGCAGGACTTTACTGTTGGGGTCACTCGAGGCTCAGGCAAATGCTCCTCGCCTTAGTGCCAGAACGGGTTTCACGTTTAAAGCTCATTTCTCATTTTTGTATTTCAAAATATTTCACATCTGGTTAAATATTTTAAATATCTTAAAATATGTATCTACGCAGACAAAAAAAACCAGATTCAATTCATTGAATTTCTTTATTTTATCGGAGTGACCCACACTGGGGGGGTTTGGCGTGCCAGGGTCAGGTGCTGTGACAGACCCATGAGAGAGCCAAGATCAGCTCGGCCTGGTGCAGGGTGGAGTGGATCAGGTTATCAGCAGGGATAACGCACACAGTCTCACACTGGCAACGTGCTTATTTGCACCATTGTGGCGGCCATCTGAAGAGAGCGTGGGTTAGCGTTTTTAGAGCTCAGGATCTTGCTGGGCTGGGGAAGGGTAGGCAGGAAGGGGATCCCTACTCCTGTCCAGTGATTCCTTTTTCGGGATGTGTGCATGCTGCGTTTGGGCAGGATGCCCTGGGTGCAGCGACAGTGCGCCGATTCTCCCTGCCTGGGCTCGCCCATGAGGAATGGTCAGGTGGGCAAGCTACCAAAGGGGGCGGTCCCCATCCCTTGAACTGTACCCCGCCAGAGGAGGGCAGAATTTGTTTTTAGAAATGGAAGGGCAGTTCCTTTAAAATTTTCACTGGATATTCAGAAGTTGCTGTATCATTTTCAGTAAGTGCCCTGGGTCAGAGAGAGAGAGAAAGGCAGCCCGTGTTTTGAACATGCTGTAAATTGGCCTTCCAAGTACAAGTTGTGCTGGTTTTAATATTCTAAGGGGGAGGGGGTGAATAGGTTTTGGTTCTGGTGGTATCAGGTGGTACAGCATCTGTCGCCCGTTATACGCTCCGCCTGATATTCACTTCGAATGGACCGTATAATGGGCAGCAAAAGAATTCCCGGCCAAGTCCAATTTCACCGCCTCAATGTTCTTAATGAGGCAGCATGAGTGCTGTAGCTGTGATTTAAGATGCAGTTTGTAAATACGGAGAGATAACCGAATCTTGCATCTTCTGGCTGGGAGGCAGTGCCATATATCTCGGCATTTACTATTGTCCGGGCAGCCGATTCATGCTTCTCATAATTTCTCAGTAAATTCTTATGATTACATAGTTTTAATAAAAACTAAACTCTCATGTTGCATGTGCTGAGGTACTCAATAAAGGTGCCTCTACTGGCTATAATCTGTTTTCAAACAGAACGTGTGTGAACACTAACTGTTTCTAATCAATGTTCCTTTTCTGTTTTATCCTTTTCATGCTTCACTGCATGATCTGCAGGCTCAGTGTTGTGCATGACTCCCACTGCAAGTGTTGGTAAGGCTGCAGCTTTATCTCTCTCAAATGTTTTGATCTTTCTTTAACTCCCTCACGTTTACAAAATTTCACTGTGTGTTTCTGTTCAGAAATGTTACCTTCAGTCAGTATTTCAGTTTGCAGTACTTCTCACACGGGTGAAAAGCTACTGCTAGCTGTCAGGGTACTAACCAAGCTCGGCGGGATCCCCTTTGGTTAGACCCAGGGATTGTTGTGAAGACTTACAATCCTGGGATCCTGAGCTTCCAGTGTGTAATGTACGCACCTGTGCATATGCTCACAGGTTTGTAAAATAGTTGTAGAGCTGTTGGCTCCTCGTAGGACTGCTCCTGGGCCTGGCCAAGAGGGCCATCAGCCGGTCCAGGCAGCGGGCGGTCGAGGGGGTCGTTCAGCCCGATTGCCTGCCTCCCTTCCGCGGTTACATCCGAGCCAGGGTGTCCCTGGAGATGGAACACGCGGTGTCCACCGGTACGCTCACGGCCTTCCACGAAAGGTGGGTGCCGGAGGGACTGGAGTGCATCATCACCCCCAGCAACCAAATTTTAATTTGAACCACTTAATGTCTAAAGTTTAATTTGTTTATTTGTCGGTTTAGTGCCCTTCTAATAAGGGGGCACTTGTACTAATGTTCAACTAAAAATAGTTGTAGAGCTGTTGAGTTGGGAGGGGCTTAGCCAGTCACATGATGTTCACAAGACTCAATATAACCCCAGCCAGTTGGGTTTGGGGGATCCACGATGAGGCAGGTGGTTCTGAGCCTGGTGGATGAACCGGTAATGTGTAGTGTGATTGTTAAACCTTTGCTAATAAACCAACTAATTCTTAATAGCAGGAAATGCTGGAAATCTCAGCAGGTCAAGCAGCATCTGTGGAGAAAAACAGAGTTAATGTTTTGGGTCGACGAGCCGCAATATTTGCTTTTGTTAATAATAACAATGTGTGGCTATGAATTCTTAAGCAAAGAACCCATGAAGCAAATACGTGACACAGTGTGGAGCCTTGCTCTCTGGGAGCAGTGGTTGAAGAATCAAAGGCATGATTCAGCTGTAGTCCTCGCTCCAATCTGTGCTGCCCACAAGTGTAGTGCCCGCAGAGTGTGTAACCACGGCAATCGCCTCACTGAACATTGCTCAACCACAGCACCGGCCAGGGGTCAAGTCAAAATCCAAGGATAATCAAGGAGGCCTATGTTTCAGGCTTTGGGAGGTAGCTATACAGAAGGCTAAAAGGGTTAAATTATGAGACTAGTCTTGTACCGCTCGATTAAGGGGTGATCGAATTGAAGTGTTGAAGGAGTTGGCAGGGTAGATAGAGAAAAACAATTTCCTCTCGTGGGGAAGACCAGAACAAGGGGATATAATCTTAAAATTAAGGGGTGATGTCAGGAAGCACTTCTTCACTCAAAGGGTAGTGCAAATCTACCCTTTGTGTGGTATCATTCTGATGAATCTGCACTGCAACCCTCCTAAGGGGCTGAACTGAGCACTGTCCTGTCAATGAGGCATAACCAGAACTTGATATAACTGTAACATTACAACAAAATACTATTTAGCAAATACAAAATGAGCTCTGTTGAACACTCCTGACACCTGCCACTGACAGGCATGACAGAGGAACATGTTATTAAATTCTTTTTTATCAATCTTATGTAGGAGTTTAAAAACCTTTTGAGCTTATTCACAATCGTTGACAAACCAAAAAAATAACAGACCACATTCTTCGATATGGATTCTTGGTCCTCTTTCCTGTCTAACGCTTGCTTGTGGATATGTAAATGTAATACTGAGCTGCCCCAGCCTGCAGTGGGCACTCACTGGAGAGGAGCCTGGTGCAGCAGTTTGGGTTTATTCGTCCGTCGTGTTGTTCCCCGAGGGCAGGCCTTAACTTAAGTCACACGTGGATTTCTTGCGCCACTTGCAAGGGAGGGTTAGCTGGTTGCCTTCCTTACAGTATAACCATCTCCTCAGCGGGCTGCAATCAAGGCCAAAGAGCCCCACCTACGATTTAGGGTGGGAGGGGAACCACCCACACACATTGGACACAAGTACCCCTCGATGGGGTTGTCTGGAGTGGGGCTCAAACCTTTCACCTTCTGACTCCAAGGGAATGCAACCACTAAACCAAAGGCTCACACTGCCAGTTTGGGGTATAATGTGCCATTTTAATATCTCCCATTCCCTCTTGATGGGTTTCCTTTGGTAGGAGTGACTTAGTTACCATTTATAGTTTGAGCAGTAACTGAGTGCCTTTTCAGCTGCTCCACCATCGTTGCTGGTCAACTATCAGTAGTCACTACTATCAGCACACTGAGTATACGTGGGAGCTGGATAATGAGTGCTTTGATCTTGTCAACACCAGATTTAACCCTTCCTCCTGCCCCCAAAAAACAAATCTCTGTTACCGGCCTGAGAGAACAGGCCGCATTATGCGGCCACAACTCCTCTCTGGTCTTGTGTCAGTAATTTGTACCTGAAGATTCTACAAGGGGAATCTCAGAGAAGCACAGCCCACAGGAGCCACAGAGTTAAGAAAAGGGTGTTTATTCAAAGTATGTGATTGTGCTCTGTTCTTGACATGTGCCCAGATCGGGTGTTCCTTCGTTCATTCTTGGGATGTGGGTATCGCTGGCAAGGCCAGCATTTATTGCCCATCCCGAATTGCCCTTGTGAAGGTGGTGGTCAGCCGCCTTCTTGAACTGCTGCAGTCCGTGTGGTGAAGGTACTCCCACAGTGCTGTTAGGGAGGGAGTTCCAGGATTTTCACCCAGCGACGATGAAGGAACAGCGATATGTTTCCAAGTCAGGATGGTGTGTGAGTTTAAGGGGAACTTGGAGGGGATAATGTTCCCTTACGCCTGCTGCCCTTATCCTTTGAGGTGGTGGAGGTCGCGGGGGTTTGAGAGGTGCTGTCGAAGAATTGGGAGTACCTGTATAGTGAAGAGAGGACCTCAAAGATGGGAAAAGATGGTACGAAACATGGAAACAGATAATGGTAGAGGGGAAAAATTGGCAAGTAACAGAGAGTAGAGAGGAGGCTGGTGTTTGTCCACACTGTCCCCATGAAGCAAGTTCCCTGAGCAGTGAGGTCAGGGGGAGGGCAGAGTTTTTCTTCACTAGGTGCAGGGAGGGAGGGAGAAGTGGAGGTCAATCAGCACATGTTGTTCTCAGTTCCTTCCAAACAGGTGCTTGGACAGCGTGCATGTGCATCCTTTTGGTGATCCAGGTATCAGATAGCTGTGCAAATTAGATCCAGCCTACAGCTCCTTGCCTCGATTACGCACTACTGAGGGATACATTCTCGCTCCCAATCTTGAACTACCTGTAGCCGAAGACACGAGTCTGACTAGATGCTGCTCATTTGTTACCACACTTTCTTTCATAGAATCACAGAAAAGTTACAGCACAGAAGGAGGTCATTCAGCCCATTGAGCCCGTGCCGGCTCTCTGCAAGAGCACTTCAGCCAGTCCCACTCGCCGCCCTTTCCCCGTAGCTCTGCCAATTTTCTTCCTTCAGATACTTATCCAACTCCCTCTTGAAAGCCGTGATTGAGTCTGCCTCCACCACCCTGTCAGGCAGCGCATTCCAGATCCTAAAAAGGTTTTTCCTCATGTCGCCTTTGGTTCTTTTGCCAATCACCTTAACTTTGTGTCCTCTGGTTCTCGACTCTTCTGCCAATGAGAACAGTTTCTCTCTACCTACTCTGTCCAGATCCCTCATGATTGTGAACACCTCTAACAAATCTCCTCTTGACTTTCTCTGCTCGAAGGAGAACAGCCCCAGCTTCTCCAGTCTATCCACGTAACTGAAGTCCCTCATCCCTGGAACCATTCTTGTAAATCTTTTCTGCACCTTCTCTAAGGCCTTCACATCCTTCCTAAAGTGTGGTGCCCAGAATTGGACACAATACTCCAGTTGAGGCCGAACCAGTGTTTTATAAAGATTCATCATAACTCCCTTGCTTTTGTACTCTATGCCTCTATTTATGAAGCCCAGGATCCCATATGTTTTTTCTAACCACTTTCTCAACCTGCCCTGCCACCTTCAACAATTAGTGCACATATACCCCCAGGTCTCTCTGTTCATGCACCCCCTGTAGGATTGTACCCTTTAGTTTATATTGCCTCTCCTTGTTCTTCCTGCCAAAATATGTCACTTCGCACTTTTCAGCATTAAATTCCATCTGCCACGTATCCGCCCATTCCACCAGCCTGTCTGATGTCCTCGAAGTCTATCCCTATCCTCCTCACTGTTCACTATACTTCCAAGTTTTGTGTCTTCTGCAAATTTTGAGATTGTGCCCTATACACCCACATCCAAGTCATTAATATATACCAAGAAAAGCAGTGGTCCTAGTACCGACCCCTGGGGAACATCACTGTATACCTTCCTCCAGTCCGATAAACAACCATTCACCACTATTCTCTGTTTCCTGTCACCGAGCCAATTTTGTATCCATTCTGCCACTGTCCCTTTTATTCCATGGGCTTCAATTTTGCTGGCAAGCCTATTATGTGGCACTTTGTTGAACGCTTTGTGGAAATCCATGTACACCACGTCAACCGCATTACCCTCATCAACCCCCTCTGTTACCTCATCAAAAAACTCGATCAAGTTGGTTAAACACAATTTGTCTTTAACAAATCTGTGCTGGTTTTCCTTAATTAATCCACCACTATCCAAGTGACTGTTAACTTTGTCCCTGATTATCATTTCTAAAAGCTTCCCCATTACCGAGGTTAAACTGACTGGCCTGTAGTTGCTGGTTTTATCCTTACACCCTTTTTTAGACAAGGGTATAACATTTGCAATTCTCCAATCCTCTGGCATCAGCCCTGTACCTAAGGAGGATTGGAAGATTATGGCCAGTAATGCTGAGATTTCCACCTTAACTTCCCTCAGCATCCTAGGATGCATCCCATCTGGTCCTGGTGACTTATCTACTTTAAGTACAGACAGCCTTTCTCGTACCTCCTCATCAATTTTTATCCCATCCAGTAACTCCACCACCCTTCTTTCACTATGGTTTTGGCAACATCTTCTTCCTTGGTAAAGGCAGATGCAAAGTATTCATTTAGTACCTCAGCCATGCCCTCTGCCTCCATGCGCAGGTCTTCTTTTTGGTCCTTAATTGATCCCACCCCTCCCCCCCTCTTACTACTCATTTATTATTTATATGCCTATAGGAGACTTTTGGATTCCCTTTTATATTAGCTGCCAATCTATTCTCACACTCTCTCTTTTCCCAACTTTCTTTTTCACTTCCCCTCTGAACTTTCTATATTCAGCCTGATTCTCACTTGTATTCTCAACCTGACATCTGTCATATGCACTCTTTTTCTGCTTCATCTTATTCTCTATCTCTTTCATCATCCATGGAGCTCTGGCTTTAGTTGCCCTACCTTTCCCCCTCATGGGAATGTACCTCGACTGTACCCGAACCATCTCCTCTTTAAAGGCAGCCCATTGTTCAATTACAGTTTTGTCTGCCAATCTTTGATTCCACTTTACCCAGGCCAGATCTGTTCTCAACCCACTGAAATTTGCCTTCCTCCAATTAAATATTTTTACTCTAGGTTGCTCCCTTTCCTTTTCCATAGCTAGTCTAAACCTTATGATACTATGATCAATGTCCCCTAAATGTTCCCCTACTGACACTTGCTCCCCTTGACCCACCTTATTCCCCAAGACCAGATCCAGCAATGCCTCCTTCCTTGTCGGGCTGGAAAAGTACTGATCAAGTAAGTTCACCTGAACACACTTCAGAAATTCTGCCCTTGGCATTATTACTATCCCAGTCTATATTAGGATAGTTGAAGTCCCCCTTTATCACTACTCTATTGTTCTTGCACCTCTCTGTAATTTCCCTGCAAATTTGCTCTTTTACATCCTTCCCACTAGTTGGCGGCCTATAAAATATACCAAGTAGTGAAATGGCCAATCTATTATTACATAACTCTAACTTACAGAAATAAACTTAACCCAAGGGGGAGAAATTGGGCTACTTTGCACCTCCTGTTAGCATCCCCGGGGGTCCTGCTAAATTCCATGAGAGTTTAGCAGCGTGGGTAACCCGTAGTGCCCTGCTCTGCTGCGCCGGCGATGATGACATGGAAAAAAAATTGGGGATCGGCCCCTGAAGCTGTACCGGGCAATGCCATCTGCAGGCTGCTTGCGGGGCAGTTAGTTAAAGCAATATGACTATTTTCTCGGCCTTCTGCGCCAAATTGAAAACAAGTGCATACAATATGGCCAAGACTAGTGTGAGTGCGGTGCCTGTGTGAGTGCGGTGCCTGTGTGAGTGCGTGCCTGTTTGCGTGCGTGTGTGAGTGCGTGTGTGTGCGTGTGTGCGAGTGTGTGTGTAGGTGAGTGAGTGTGTGTGTAGGTGAGTGAGTGCGTATGTCATTGTGTGCTTGTGTGCGTGCGTCATTGTGTGCATGTGTGCATCATTGTGTGCATGCGTGTGTGAGTGCATGCGTGTGTGAGTGCATGTGTCATTGTGTGTGTACGTGTCATTGTGTGCATGTGTGAGTGCGTGCGTGTGTGAGTGCGTGCATGTGTGAGTGTGTGCATGTGTCTGTTCGTGTGAGTGCGTGTGTGAGCGCATGCGTGTGTGTGAGTGCGTGTGTGTGTGCGTGTGTAGGAGTGAGTGCGTGTGTCAGTGTGTGAATGTGTGTGTCAGTTTGTGAGTGCGTGTGTAGGAGTGAGTTTGTGTCTGACTGTGTGTGAGTGCGTGTGTCGGAGTGAGTGCGTGTGTGAGTGTGTGTCTGACTGTGTGTGAGTGCGTGTGCAGAAGTGACTGTGTGTCTGACTGTGTGAGTGCTTGTGTCTGACTGTGTGTGAGTGCCTGTGTGTCCAAGTGTGTGCGTGCATCAGTGTGTGAGTGTGTGTGTAGGAGTGAGTGCATGAGCGAGTGTGTGTCTGACTGTGTGCGAGTGCGTGAGTAGGAGTGAGTGCGTGTGTGAGTGACTGTGAGTGCGTGTGTCGGAGTGAGTGCATATGTGAGTGTGTGAGTGCGTGTGTGAGTGTGTGTCTGACTGTGTGAGTGCGTGTATGAGTGTGTGTCTGACTGTTTGAGTGCATGTGTAGGAGTGAGTGCATGTGTGAGTGTGTGTCTGACTGTGTGTGAGTGCTTGTGTAGGAATGAGTGAGTGTGTGTCTGACTATATGTGAGTGCATGTGTAGGTGTGAGTGTGTGTGAGTGCTTGTGTAGGAGTGAGTGCGTGTGTGAGTGTGTGTCTGACTGTGTGTGAGTGCATGTGTAGGTGTGAGTGTGTGTGAGTGCTTGTGTAGGAGTGAGTGCGTGTGTGAGTGTGTGTCTGACTGTGTGTGAGTGCATGTGCAGGAGTGAGTGAGTGTGTGTCTGACTGTGTGAGTGCGTGTGTAGGAGTGAGTGTGTGTGTGAGTGTGTGACTGTAAAAGAACCCTGATTGTGTGACCTTCCATCGTTTCCATATTCGCTCCCCCCATTTAGGATGTAGCAAAATTGCAATTAATTCCGGGATGTTACCGTGTACCTTATTTTATAATCCAACCTGCTTTTCTCCAGTTGTGTCCTATAATTATTTAAAGTGTGCTTCCAGTGAATTAATTTGAACAAGGAACTGCAAAATTGGATTTTTAATGGTATTGAGATAATTCCGGACAGACTTTTTCTCAAAATACCTGTTAAATACATTGCTTCAAAGTCTGTGTTTTATTTTATTGCACAAATATACCATTATGTGCCTGATAATTATAAAGTGTTTTAGAGTGTTTTAAGTTCTCCTTAATTACCATTGTAATAAGCTTTCTCCTTTTTTTCTCCTTTTGTTTTTTAAAATTTCTTTCAATGCTGCCTTGCTTTTTGCATTTTGATTGCATGCTGGTCAAACCTTTCATGATGATGTCACCTGGCTTGTTGCTGTGATACCTGCCACGCCCGCAATCCACACCACACTCTGCCATGGTTACCATAACGCTACACCCTTCCCGTTTGTCACTTCCATGGTGTCCCCTACTGAAAGTACCCATGATGCACGGCGCCACGCCCACCACTGTGTCTGCAACAACACCTGCTACCAACGTTCCCTTCGCCGCAACGGCAACAGCCAATCAGGTCTGGCTCTTTAAATAGCTTTTTGACGTTTCTTGCTCTGCGTGAGCTGTTGCTTTAAAATCAGCACAGACTTCAAAGACTTTCTGTTTGCTAAATTTAAGTAGCGGAAAATTGTTTTAAGCCACGTATTCTACAGTCACGACACGTCATGGCAGCTCAGTATTCCTGGTACAGGGTTTTCAGACGGAATAGCGAGGGAGCTAAATAAAAAGGTGGGGGGTGGGGGGGTTGCAGTATTGATTAACGAAACCATTACAACTGTGAGGAGGGATGATATGTTGGAAGGATCATCAAATGAGGCCATATGGGTTGAATTGAAGAACGAAAAAGGGGCGATCACACTGCTGGGAGTGTAGTATAGGCCCACAAACAGTCAGAGGGAGATTGAAGAGCAAATATGTAGGCAAATTTCTGAGAAGTGCAAAAATGATATGGCAGTAATAGTAGGGGATTTCAACTACCCCAATACTAACTGGGATAAAATTAGTGTGAAAGGTATAGACGATGCAGTTCTGTTCTTAGTTTTAGGGAGTGAAGAGGGGCAGGTGGAAGGGGTATCAGTGGGAGAGTTTAGTTGATCATAATTCAGTTAGATTTATGGTAGTTATGGAAAAGGACAAAGATAGACCAAGAATAAAAATTCTCAACTTTTGATAAGCTGAGATGTGATTTAGCCATAGTGGACTGGAAACTGGGAGGTAAATCAGTGTCAGAGCAGTGGGAGGCATTCAAGGAGAAGATTCTGAGAGTACAGAGCAAGTATGTTCCCCTAACGAAAAAGGTGGGACTAAGAAATCTAGAGCCCCCTGGATGTCTAGGGACATACAGGGTAGGATAAAGAAAAAGAGGGAAGCTTATGACAGATACTGAGAACTCAATACTGCCAACTCTAGAGGAGTATAGAACGGCAGGGTTGAGATCAAAAAGGAAATTAGGAAAGCAAATAGAGAGCATGAAAAAATGTTGGCGAGTAAAATCAAGGAAAACCCAAAGATACTTTATAAATACATTAACAGCAAGAGGATAACGAAAGAAAGAGTAGGGGTCTATTAGAGACCATAAAGATAATCTGTGTGTGCAGGCGGAAGATGTGGGTTATGGTTCTCAATGAATACTTTGCGCCTGTTTTCACAAAGGAGGCGGGGATGCAGACATTGTAATCAGGGAAAAGGAGTGTGAAATATTAGATGAAATAAACATAGTGAGCGAGACAGTATTAAGGGGTTTAGCAGCTTTGAAAGTGGATAAATCCCCAGGCCTCGATGAAATGTATCCCAGGCTGTTAAGAGAAGCAAAAGAGGAAATAGCAGAGGCTCTGACCATCATTTTCCAATCCTCTCTGGCTACAGGTGTGATGCCGGAGGACTGGAGGGCTGCTAACATTATGCCATTGTTTTAAAAGGGCGAAAGGGATAGACTGAGTAATTACAGGCCAGTCACCCTAACCTTAGTGGTGGGAAAATTATTGGAAAAAATTCTGAAGGACAAGATAAATCTTCATTTAGAAAGACACGGATTAATCAAGGGCAGTCAGCATGAATTTGTTAAGGGAAGGTCGTGTCTGACTAACTTGATTGAATTCTTTGAGGAGGTAACCAGGAGGGTGGATGAGGGCAGTGCGTATGATGTAGTGTATATGGATTTTAGCAAAGCTTTTGATAAGGTCCCACATAGCAGATTGGTCACAAAAATAATAGCCCATGGGATCCAGGGCAAAGTGACAAGTTGGATCCAAATTTGGCTCAGAGGCAAGAAGCAAAGGGTAATGGTAGTTGGGTGTTTTTGTGACTGGAAGGGTGTATCCAGTGGGGTTCCGTAGGGCTCGGTGCTGGGTCCCTTGCTTTTTGTGATATATATCAATGATTTGGACTTGAATGTAGGGGGTATGATTAAGAAATTTGCAGATGATACAAAATTCAGCTGTGTGGTTGATAATGAAGAAGAAACTTATAGACTGCAAGAAGATATCAATGTACTGGTCAGGTGGGCAGAACAGTGGCAAATGGAATTCAATTCAGAGAAGTGTGAGTTAATGCATTTGGGGAGGACTAACAAGGCAAGGGAATTCATATTAAATGGTAGGACACTGAGAAGTGTAGAGGAACAAAGGGACCTTGGAGTGCAGGTCCACAGATCCCTGAAGGTAGTAGGCCAGGTGGATAAGGTGGTTGAGAAGACATACGGTATTCTTGCCTTTATTAGCCGAGGCATGGAATATAAGAGCAGGGAGGTTATGCTTGAACTGTATAAATCACTAGTTAGGCCACAACTAGAGTACTGCATGCAGTTCTGTTCACCACATAACAGGAAAGATGCACTTGAGAGGGTACAAAGGAGATTTACGAGGATGTTACCTGGACTGGAGAAGTTTAGCTATGAGGAAAGATTGGATAGGCTGGGGTTGTTTTCTTTGGAACAGAGGAGGCTGAGGGGAGACCTTATTGAGGTGTATAAAATTATGAGGGTCTAGATAGAGTGGATAGGAAGGAGCTATTTCCCTTAGCAGAGAGGTCAACAACTAGGGAGCATAGATTTAAATAATTGGTAGAAGATTTAAATGAGATTTGAGGAGAAATGTTTTCACCCAGAGGGTGGTGGGGGTCTGGAACTCACTGCCTGAAAGGGTGGTAGAGGCAGAAACCCTCACCACATTTAAAAAGTACTTGGATGCGCACTTGAAGTGCTGTAACCTACAGAGCTACAGACCAAGAGCTGGAAAGTGGGATTAGGCTGGATAGCTCTTGGTCGGCCGGACGGACACGATGGGCCGAAATGGCCTCGTTCCGTGATGTAAATGTCTATGATTCTAATCTATGACATCAGTGTGTGTCACAATTTGGATGTAGCTATGTATAATTTTAGTGATATTTTTCCCTATATAAATTGTCAGTTAGTTCATTCACTGCACATAACTGTTCTATGTAATGTCTGCTAGGATGTGAGTGCGAATGTCTTGGATAAGTACTTCTTTAAAAATCACATTTTAACCTGAAATCTTTCCCACTATAGATGCCCATTTTATCAATAGATGAACTCAGTAGCAGCATGTTTGTTACACAGATGTAGACGTGACAAATAGAACAGTAAGTTTCTTTTAAATACTAATACAAACTAATTAGAACATATCCGAGAGGATAAAGATTATTTTCTTTTTATTCTCTCTGGTAAAACCAAGTCATTTAACAGAAGTGATGTTGTGAAGAATGTACATGTTGCAATGTAGTTAAAAGGAAATGTGGTTCATTGCCGGACTCCCTCTTTGATCATGTATACTGGCATGATTTTAAACATGGAATCTGCCATATTAACCAATTGCATGCACAGTTTGTGTTTTTAATTGGCTGGCATCCTATCGAATATTACTGTACATGGATTATATTGATGTGATCTGTACTGTTTTAAAGTAATTGACTGTACTTGTGGATATTGTGCTTTGGACACATGTCCATTGTACCTTCAGGTGCTCTTGCAAGGTGTTAGATACCAACGTTAGCAACTAGAACAGGGCCAAGCCATGAGAAAAGAATTGTTCCAAACCAGCTCCTACCAAATTTTATCTGTTTTAACGCGGATGGGCTAATGTCTGAATTAAAATAGCACAGAGTAGATTTTGCTGCAACACCATTATGAGACGAGCACTGATCACGTCACTACCCATGGGTCTGGTTAGAAACACAGGGGCCGATTTTCAGCTATTGCTCACTCCCGCCCACATTCCTCCTGAAGATCTGCCCAGTGCCACTTTGGAGGTGGCCTGGAGCGGACGGGAGGGGAGAGCCGCCGGGAACCGTCCGCCGATGTCAACGGGCGACCGAGTGAGGCAACCAAGCTCCCACTCGCCGAGCTCCCAGATTCCTGCGGGCGGGACTCGGCGGCAGAACGGGGGTGGACCACTGGCTGCAGGCTGGTCTGTCCCCGTCGGTGAGTCCGAAGATCCTGAAAAAAAAGTAAGTGAACATTTAAAAAATTTCCACAGCGACTTACCTGCATGGGGTCCCCTGAAGTTTTTGTATTTTTTAATTGGTGATTTTATTTTTCCGAGCTCTTCGACTCTCCGTGGGTCTGACTCCATCCTCGATGGCACTTGGGCTGCAAGCGCCTCTACCACCGAGAATGCGAGCTCCCACCTGCCGTACGTTGTCCATTTGCCGCCCGCTGAACTCCGAGGGACCTCGGCCATGAATATCCCGCCCAAAGCACCGTCCGGTACCTCGGCGGCCATCGGCAACACTTGGGCGGGCCTTGCTGAAAATCGGCCCCACAGTTAGTTGCACTGCTCCAGATTTAGGGGTCGAAATTCGGTCCTGCCATTTCTGAGGAGGCGACACCTGGCTGATTTTAGTGCCAGGCAGTGGGTGCTGCCTCAAACTGCCAAATTGAGTTTTCCCAACCAAAGCTGACAGAGCAGCACTAAAAGAGGCATCGCACACTCACCCTCGGGGCTAATGGAGCGGGAGCTTAGGAGGCCGACCAAATTTCCCCACAGTGAGCTGCCGGCACGTGAGATGAAAAAATGAGAAAAGAAAAATCTAACGACACTTTCCCTCACGCACACTTCCCCGCCGGTCCCAGTAATACATAAACACTAAAAAAAATAAACATAATCACTTACCTTGATCTCAGGACACACCCACCTTGGAACCCCCCGATGTCCTGCCACCTTTCCCGGGCTGGATGGACGCCTGCCGGTAAGGCCACCACACTCACTGAATTTCCCAGCCGCGGTGGCAAGGAGGCGCTGCATGCTTAATGACATCACCACGTGGCTGGCAGCAAGGCGCGCAGCAGTACGTCTTGGCCCCACCCCCACCGCCCGACTACATTTCCCGTGAGCCGAGGAATTCGGTGCCCGCCAACGGTAAGCACTTAGCCACCCGTTGGCAGCCCCTCTCCGGCGATAATGGGTGGCGTTGCCAACCGAATTTGGACCCCTTAAAGAGGGAAGAATAACTGGCTGTAGCATTCGTGAACTGCTTGAGAATGGAATTGTCACGGTTCAAACCAAAGAGATATATCAACAATCGATGAGAATGAAAAGCGGGAGGTTCCTACAGTGGCCGATCAATCTGCTGTGCCAGTTTTACAGCCGAGTTGAAAACTGACTCCCGTGAGATTTGCTTCATACTTGCAGCTCCTGCCAACACCCACTGCTTCCAGATCCTGTCACTGGCCTCCATTTCATCCTCTGCCGCAGAGCAGGTCAAACTGACTTTGCGGTCCTGTGTGTCGCATAATAATTCACTTACCCAGCAGGGATATTTTATTGTTTAATAGCCAGCAGAATTTGATTACTTGGCTGTGTAGTTAGCTCACAATTCAGATGGTCTCAATGGCACTATTTCGAAGAAGAGCAGGGGAGTTCTCCCCAGCGTCCCAGCCAATATTTAGCCCTCAACCAATACCACAAAAAAACAGATTATCTGGCCGTTACCACAGTGCTGTTTCTGGAAGCTTGCTGTGCGCAAATTGGCTGCCGCGTTTCCTACATTATAAGATTGACTACACTGCAAAAGTACTTAATTGGCAGTAAAGCTTGTTGGGACATCTAGAGGTTGTGAAAGGCGCTACATAAATGCAATGTCTTTCTTTATTTCCTTCTTTCGTTTACAGGCTGTGTAATGTCGCTACCCCATATATAGGCGGCATTGTGTACAAGCGGCATATACTGGTGGCATTGCGACATTGTATATATACAGGCTGAAGTTACTTCATATACAGGTTTTATCATGCGGTTTACAATATTCATAATCATTGTTTTCAAATCCTCCATGCCCTCGACACTCGCTATCTCTGTAACCTTCTCCAGCCCTACAAACCTCAAAGATCTCTGCACTCCTCCATTTCCGGCCTCTTGCGCATTCACAATTTTTATCGCTCCACCATTGGCGGCCGTGCCTTCAGTTCTCTTGCTCCTAAACTGCAGAATTCCCTCGATAAACCTCTCGGCTTCTCTACTTCTCCCTCCTTCTTTAAAACCCTGCTTAAAACCTACCACTTTGACCAAGCAACTTGTCCTAATAGCTGTTTATGTTGCTCAGTGTCAAATTTTGTTTGCTAATCACGCCTGTGAAGCGTCATGGGATGGTTTATTACGTTAAAGTCGTGGTATAAATACAAGTTGTTACATAGGATGTATCATGTGGTTTAATGTAGTTACCCTCTACACAGGCGTAGTTACACCATATACAGGTGACATCATATAGTTACCCCATATACAGACAGATAATTTGGCATCGACCTCGGCATCGGATTCGGACATCACAATGGCACACCCAGCCCAGTCGACCCTGCAAAGTCCTCCTCACCAACATCTGGGGACTTGTGCCAAAGTTGGGAGAGCTGTCCCACAGAACTCGTAAAGCAACAGCCTGACACAGTCATACTCACAGAATCAAGCGCAGGCAGTGGAAGGAGCGTACGGCAAACCAGTCCCACCTGCCCTTTCCTTCAACCACTGTCTGCCCCACCTGTGACAGAGACTGTAATTCCTGTATTGGACTGTACAGTCACACGAGAACTCACTTTTAGAGTGGAAACAAGTCTTCCTCGATTTCGAGGGACTGCCTATGATGATGAGTACTCATTCATCAGCTGAGGGAGGGCGGTAGGTGGTAATCAGCAGGAGATTTCCTGGCCCATGCTTGACCTGAAGCCATGAGACTTCATGGAGTCCAGAGCCAATGTTGAGGACTCTCAGGAACACTCCCTCCCGACTGTATACCACTGTGCCACCACCTCGGGTGGGTCTGTCCTGCCGGTGGGACAGGGCATACCCAGGGATAGCAATGGAGGAATCTGGGACATTGGCTGAAAGGCTTGCATGTCGTCATGGAGCAGGCAGAGGATGGTGACAAACTTTTGGGGTCAGCCGAAACAGAGGTGGACGCTCCATAATCCCTCATGATTGACCGTGTCAAAGGCCTTTGTGAAGTCAAAGAAGACCATGTACAAGGGTTGGTGCTGTTCACTGCATTTCGCTTGCAGTTGTCGTGCGGTGAAGATCATATCCGTTGTACCCCTTAGTGGGCGGAATCCGCACTGTGACTCTGGATGGATCTCTTCAGCCACAGGGAGAAGACGGTTGAGGAGGATTCTTGCAATGACTTTCCCAGTGGCCGACAACAGGGAGATTCCTCTGTAGTTGCTGCAGTCGGACTTGTCCCCTTTTTTGAAGATGGTCACGATTATGGCATCCCTGAGATCTCCCGGCATGCTCTCCTTCCAGATAAGAGAGATGAGGTCATGCATTTGCGCCAATAGTGCCTCTCCGCCTTACTTTAGTGCCTCAGCGGGGATTCCTTCTGCTCCTGATGCCTTGTTACTGTTGAGCTGATGGACGGCCTTTTCTACCTTGTGCAGGGCTGAGGTTTTGCTGAGATGATGGTGGGTAGCATGCTGCAGGATGGAGTCGAGGACAATCGTGTTGAAGGCAGAGTCTCAGTTAAGGAGATCTTTGAAGTGTTCCTTCCAGCGGGCCCTGACTGCCTCGGTATCCTTAATGAGTGACTCCCTGTTCTTGGCCAGCAGTGGGGTGAGGCCTTGGGAGTTTGGACCATAGGTGGTCTTAACTGTGGTGAAGAATCCTCGCACATTGTGGTTGTCGGCCAGCTGCTGGATCTTCTGTGCTTTCTCCACCAAACATCTATTCTTTAGGTTGCAAGTTTTTTGTTGGACCTCGGCCTTCAGCCGCCTGTAGAGCTGCTTTGATGCTCCCGAATTGGGTTGTTGCTTTTAGTTCAGCTTGTGGCTTATTAGCTCCTGGATCCCCTGATCGTTCTCGTCAAACCAGTCCTGTTGTTTCCTGGTTGAGTGACCGAGCGTCTCTTCACAGGCACTGGTTATGGTGACCTGGAGTGCAGACCAGGCGCTGTGGGTGCTCTGTGTCTCGGGGTCATCGAGTGTCGCCACGTTGGCAGTGAGGCGCTGACTGTATAGGACTTTCTTAACTGGGAATCAGTGCTACTCCATGTTCAACACCACTTGAAAGATTTGGAAATATATCGCCATTCTTTCATCGTCGCTGGGTCAAAATCCTGGAACTCCCTCCCTAACAGCACTGTGGGAGCATCTTCGCCACACGGACTGCAGCTCACCACCACCTTCTCAAGGTCAATTAGGGATGGGCAATAAATGCCGGCCTTGGCAGCGACGCCTACATCCCCTGAGTGAATAAATAAAAAATATACAGTCTGTATCTTGTAGCAATTCCATATACACGTGATATGTAGTTACCCCATATACAGGCTATATCATGTGGTTACCCATATAAGGCAGTATCATGTAGTTACCCCATATATAGCAGTACAGCTGCAGTTACCCCATATACAGGCAGTGGTTACCTCATATACAGTTTTTATCATGTAGTTACCTCATATACAGTTTTATCATGCAGTTACCTATATAGAAACATAGAAACATAGAAAATAGGTGCAGGAGTAGGCCATTCGGCCCTTCTAGCCTGCACCGCCATTCAATGAGTTCATGGCTGAACATGCAACTTTAGTACTCAATTCCTGCTTTCTCGCCATACCCCTTGATCCCCCTAGTAGTAAGGACTTCATCTATAGAAACATAGAAACATATACAAGCAGTACAGCTGTAGTTACTCCATATACAAGCAGTACAGCTGTAGTTACCGCATATACAGGCTGTATCGTGTAGTTACCCCATATACAAGCAGTACAGCTGTAGTTACCCCATATACAGGCAGTATTGTGTAGTTACCCATATACAGGCAGTACAGCTGTAGTTACCCCATATACAGGCAGTATTGTGTAGTTACCCATATACAGGCAGTACAGCTGTAGTTACCCCATATACAGGCAGTATTGTGTAGTTACCCATATACAGGCAGTACAGCTGTAGTTACCCCATATACAAGCAGAATAGTGGTAGTTGCTAGAGGGCATTAAACATTAAGTACATTATGTGGGACTGGTGCCATATGAAGGCCAGGCAGGTTAAGGGTTGCAGGCTCCCTTACCTGAAGGGCATTAGTCATCCAGATGGGTTTTTACAACAATCCAGCAACTTTCACAGTGATTTATTTCGCAGGCCACAAATTACCAACTATATTGAGCTCAATTTCCTAATTTGCCATTGTGAATCTTGATGTCCCAAAGGCTGTGATTAGCCCAGCAACATAGCCCAGCATACTACCATACCTCAAGAGAAAGTCTCGCGCCCAGGAGAGATTACAGGAGATCTAATAGAGGTTTCTAGACAATGAAAGGCTCTGCGAGGCGTTGTTTATACTGAATCAGTAACAAGGGGGCATGGACTTGGGAGAAAACACAAGGAGAATGTAGAGGAAATGTCTCACAGAACATTATTTAAACATGGAATACTTTACCACAATGAGCTATTCAGGAAGAAACTATAACATCATTTAAAGGGAAACTGGATAAATATTGGAAATGGTGAATAGAAGAAGGGGTGGGAAAAGGATTAGAGGAGACAGCCCCAGTTTAAAAAAACTAGATGGGCCAAATGGCCCACTTCTCTGCTGCAATGATTCTATAAAATGGAAGCTTTACAAGAAGCAATCAGCAACAAATAAAACATAAGAAATAGGAGCAAGAGTAGGTCATTTGGCCTCTCAAGCCTGCTCCGTCATTAACTAAGATCATGGCTGATCTGATCTTGGCCTCAACTCCACTTCCCTGCTCGCTCTCCATAACCCTTTATTCCCTTATCAAAAATCTGTCTATCACCGCCTTAAATATATTCAATGACCCAACCTCCACAGCTCTCTGGGGCAGAGAATATATTTAAGGCAGAGATTCACAACCTTCTGAGAGAAGAAATTCCTCCTCATCTCTGTTTTAACTGGGCGGCCCCTTATTCTGAAACTATGCCCCCTAGTTCGAGATTCCCCCACGAGGGGAAACATCCTCTCTGCATCTACTCTGTCCAGCCCCCTCAGAATCTTATGCATTTTGATAAGATCGCCTCTCATTCTTCTAGTTCAGTTCTTTTTCTCTGCTCAAGGACTCTCCATTTTACCACTTCTCACTCAACTGGGAGAGTTGGGAAGGGTATGGCACAGACTAACTGTGCGGTGATAAGTGGTTGACAAGCACTGGGCGAAGATGAACAACTTCAATCATCCCCTCAACCTGATGGAGTGATTCAGCTTGGTAAAGCAATCCATCTAGCAGATATATAATGAAACTCATTCAGCAGTGACAGGCTGACCAGAGCCCAGAGCACTCAACCTGCGGTCACCTGGTGGGAAAGCTAGTTCAGTAACTAGTGGGTTATTGGAACTGCTGTTATACATAAATAAATATACCCTTGTTGATCTTCTGTGGCATTGCGGGGGTGGCTTTGGAGATGTGGGTGTTAATGCCAATGTAGTCTTTAGGTGAAGTAGGATTAGAGAGCAGAAGATTAGAACAAGCATATATAGAGTTTTTATATTTCCATTACAACTTCCTATCTCCGCATTTATAATGGAAACAGCCTATATAAAGCGGTCACTCTGTAATTACACCCTCCCACTAAAGGTGGCACTGCAGCACCTTCACTAATGGAATTCCACTAGTTTCCAAAGGATGTCGGAGGTGCCGTCTTTTGGATGAGATGTTAAACCGAGGTCCCGTCTGCTCTCTCAAGTGGACGTAAAACATCCCATGGCATTATTTTGAAGAAGAGCAGGGGAGTTATCCCCAGTGTCCTAGCCAATATTTATTCCTCAATCAGCATAACAAAAAGCAGATTATCTGGCCATTATCACATTGCTGTCTGTGGGAGCTTGCTGTGCACAAATTGGCTGCCGCGGTTCCCACATTACAACAGTGACTACATTCCAAAAGTACTTCATTGGCTGTAAAGTGCTTTGAGACGTCTGGTGATCGTGCAAGGTGCTATATAAATCCAAATCTTCCTTTCTTTTAGGCTGTTCCCATTATGAATGCAATGGAAAAAGTTGAGAGAAAGTCCACATTGGCATAAGATTTTTAATATAACTTAAGAAAACTAAAGCCCCATGAACTTACTAAAGTGAGATGATTTAGCTGCTGACCATGTTTATAGTGCTGGTTATTCACAGTACAGCTGTCAGGCTAATGACCGTGTTATGGGGGCATTTCTTGCTGTAGTAAGATAAATGATAAGTTATTTGTGATTTATTGATAACAGTGCTTTATGAAACTCTAGTGTGAAGCATTAGGTTTGAGTCTAACATTTAGCAGAGAGGGCTGCATGAAAGCAGTGCAACAGATAAAGAAAGAAAGACTTGCATTTATATAGCACCTTTCGTGACCACTGAATGTCTCAAAGCGCTTTACAGCCAATTAAGTTCTTTTGGAGTGTAGTCACTGTTGTAATGTGGGAAACGCAGCAGCCAATTTGCGCACAGCAAGCTCGCACAAACAGCAATGCGATAATGATCAGATAATCTGTTTTTGTTATGTTGATTGAGGGATAAATATTGGCCCCAGGACACTGGGGAGGACTCCCCTGCTCTTCTTCGAAATAGTGCCATGGGATCTTTTACGTCCACCTGAGAGAGCAGACAGCGCCTCGGTTTAATGTCTCATCCAAAAGACAGCACCTCCGACAGTGCAGTGCTCCCTCAGCACTGCACTGGAGTGTCAGCCTCGATTATGTTTATGATAAGATGCTAACAGGGCTGTTCTGTGTTCACTAACTTAGCTTCTTTTCTTCCCTCTGCTTGCATTGTAGGACATCATGCTGAAAGAATGAACAGCAAGCTGGTGGGAAACCAGGACATCTCTTTGGGGAGCTGCACATGGCCTTTCTGTATATACTTCCATCATCCCCCTCCTACCACCTCCACAGTAAGCCTACCACAGCCTACATGCTAACCAAAACCAAAATGATGGGAATGGCAAGAAGAAAAACAAAAAGCACTATAAAAATATCAAGTAAATTTACATACTCCTGTTAGACACTACTTGTGTGTAGTAATTCAATGAGGTATACTACTTCTTATATCTCATTGTTGTAATACATTTATAATCAATTCATGGTAATAGTGATAAGCATTTTCAACATATGAAGACTGTTGGTTTAATGTATATTATCAATAGAAATTGTTTATCCGTCTGGATTTTTATGTAAGAGTGTTATCTTAACTGAATGTTAAGTTTACATTGGAATAAAAAATAGTTTTGTTTTTAAGGAAATGTCTTTCGAGGAACAGGTTCCCCAAAAGCCTCCTATTTGATTACCATCTTTCCTATTTAGTCCTTATTACAAACAAAAAAATGAATGTTAATGAGAAACAGGACAAAAATAATTGGAATAGAGAGTGACACTGAACTCCTGTCCTTCCTGTGTATCCGATTTCCAATTATGCCTTGTCTATGTAACATCAAATTTTATAAACTGATAATATATCCAGATTTAACGGACATGTTTTGTATAGCAATATTTTCAGTGTAAATATTGGTGCATGCTTCACAAACACACACCTACACCTGTGATATTAGATAGCTATGATCAGGAGCCTGTGGATGGGCTGTGCAGTACTCAACTATATAAACACTTCATCTAGGAAACTCAAAATCTTACAACAAGACTATTTAAGAATCGCTATCTGTGTAGACATATTTTTAAAAAGTTTCAACTAACTTATATAATTGACGGATGTGTGTTGGAGTCAATCTATCGCATTGGCAAGTTACTGAGTAATTGTACCCGAGGACTTTGTACCAGTTTACAGTAGAGAGACATCTGACCTTTCTGTTGATGGCAAGCTTTCTACTGCAAATATTTTCGTCCTGTTTTTCCTTCTGAGCTGTTGTGATGAAATAGGCCTTGGCTATTGGGGACCGGCCTTGCACGTGTTCGTGTGTTATCTCATTATGTTGCTGGTCAGAACCACTTCCTTCACACTGTGTTCCAGTGCCTGAGAGAAAGCCAGGTGAGCAGCATTAAGCCTGAATGAATGTCATGTATTGACGGTATTAAAGGAGCCCTGGTTCATTGAAGCTAAAAAAAAAACCGCTTGGCGCCGTCACCTCAATGCGTCGCTGTCGAGGCACGGGACATGCTCTCTCGCTGCCGGACAGACCCTGACGGAGACCTGTGTTACACGGCAGCCTGAAAGTGGGCCGCTGTGGCCCTGCACTGTGCCTTTGGTGGCATCGGCTCGGAATAGACATCTTCAGGTCACAGACCCGCATCGCCAGTAAAAGCAGCATGGAAGCAGTTTAATTGCGATGGGGGCTCAATGTTCGTTCCTTTTCATTGGGTGGGCTGTTTGAATTCTATAATTCTATGATCCACCGGCCCACTGAAATGAGGTATAAAAACGGGCAACCTGATGAGAGAGTTTCCTCAAGGCGGACCTTGTGTGGGCTTCGGCCTAACACCTTGGTCAAGCTCAAACCTCTGAGATGGAGCCCCCCAAGCTGGCTCAGACATGCCTGAGTCTGGGAAACAAACGGAATAGCTGGACCCCCAACTGATCCCATCCTGTTACAGGGTTGATTTAAACTGACCCTTGTTCGGGAGCTCATCGTCCCTCCATTCTGGCCCTGGTGATGCGAGGATCTGGTTTACTTTGGCTTGTGTCTGTCACACTGTGCAATATTCAAGATGATGGCATTCAACGCTGTGCATGCCCACAACCCATTTTGTAGCTACACCGGTGTCATAAGCTGTAGACCATCACTGCGGCTGTAAGCTAGCAGTTTTACTAGTGTACGGTTAACACAGGGAGGAGGTGGATGTCGTCTCTGAATACAAAGAAGTAGGAGGCTGGAACAAGCCCATTAGCTTCAATGGAACGATCCTTTGAACTAGCTCAGTACTTAAAAACCATCCTACTTTTAGCCTCGCAAGTCATTCACACCACCATTCCCCAGCCTACATGCAGGGTGTGTAGAATGTAAATCTGGAATTTAAAATAACTTCCCATTTCAAGGAAGGTCAGAGGTTCTTGTTGATAAAAAATGACAGAAGGGGGATGTTTAAGGTAGTTTAATGAGGTGCTGCAGATGTTTTGGCACCACCGGCCAATTAAAGAGAAATGGTTAAAAAGGGTTAAAAGGACAAAAGCTCAAAGCACTAGTGTCGCCAAATGCAAATGAAAACACAGGCAAAAAAAAAAGCCCCATTTCTGAAACCGCACTAAACAGAAAACAAGACTAAATGTGCAATGAATGATTCCAATGATTTGTTTAATTGAAAAAAAGGAAGTCGTCAGACTATAAACGTCATTAGCTCGTGTGCATCCTTCATAACAGTCACCTTGTCTGAAAGTGACTCTAAATAAGAATTTTCTGCATCACACAATCATGTATTTGTTGCAGGCCGCTGTCACAGAACTGGAGGACAGCGGTCCGTCTCATTCCGTGCCACCTCACCACCGCACATTTTTTTTTTACATCATCCAGAATTCTGTTTTTTCTTTTGTTTAGTTTTCTCAGCCTTATGCAAATGATATGCAAGAAATCCTGAATCTTGGATAAAACGGGTCACACTGAGGGAAAGTGGAAAGAAGAGGGTAGAGGACAGAAACAGGGATTTTTCTAGTCGGGCTGGACAAAATTAATATTAACCTTCCGTTTCTATCACAACAAAAAGTGCAACACAAAGCTAGGAGAACGATAGTAATCAATCACACCAGTGCTTTTATGCAACTGAAATGATTATGTTAAGATGGCAGAGTCATTGTTACCAGCCACATGTTCCATTAACTATCTGGGAATTTTAGTTAATGTAGTTTGCAGCCTCTGTTAGTGTATCTGACAGGACTATATAGTACTACATTTCTTCACCCTTGTGTGTTTCACAGTACTGTACGCTGAGAACGGAAAATCTATGGAGAAAACAGTTGCATTCCTCTCAGAAGGATCAGTGAGATATTGACTTGATTTAACTATGTGCCTGTAAAAGGCCTTAGATGCTATAATGGTTTAAAACAATATAATCTATAGAGGGTTGAGCTGATAGCCTAATCTAAATGTAAGTACATAACAGCACACAATGTACTATCTGTGATAAGACTCACGTCTAAACTTTTCATTTTCTAACACTGATTGCTGTAGTTTCTCTACTTTTTATGTTGATTGCTTAGTTTAAATTACAGTCAATTAGGAACTAACGATTTAAATCGGAGGGAGTGCTAATAAACGTTTGGTTTTAACATTTGTATTTGAAACCATTTATTAATTCATTAAAAGTCATTTATTTTAATGCTTACCTTCACTGGGATACGGTAAAAGTTTAATACAATACATACCTAGTTTGTGTAGTTTACATTTTAGAACAAAATTAACTTTGTATGTAACTCTTACAATGATAGATTCATTGTTAACTAATTATGATATTGAGTTGTTGCTATGGCAACAAAACTACAACATGGCTACCTTTGTATAAATTATTTGTGAATTTTCACTTGTAATTTAAAAAAAAAATGTACATCGACATGGACTTTAAAAAAAGGTACAGTTAGACATGCTCAGACAAAGAGAGATGATATCCTTTGACTATTTTGAATACCCAAAGTTCCATTCAAAACGTACGTGAGACCTTAATCTGTGTCTGCACGTTCCTTTCTCAGTCAAAGAGGTTTACAACACATGGATTTAGAACCGGGTTTTATAACGAGTTGAAAGCGTGGTGCAATGTTGTAAACAAAAACTCTGAAAAATCTGAGAATGCTGCAGTTTAACTGATTTGACCTGTCAGTGTGCGATTGTGTGTGACACATCTTTTTTTTTGCACTTATGTATATAGTTAATGAAAGAAATATTCAGATCTTATTTTGAATAAAAAAAAAGGACTGTGTTAAATACAGAAAAGTTTGTTAAGGTAAATAAGGTCGGCATCGCTAAAGGCTTTGGAGAAAAAAAATAGAAACGAGGAATGGTTTTTGCTATAAAACTTATGTGGAGGCATGATGGCGCTTTGCTGTGAGAAAAGCTTTGTAGTTTGCCATAGCTTTACTGTACAATGAATGAGAACACACTCAGTTCTAGAGTTTGGAGGCACGCCTTCAGCAGCCAGATACAATCCTACTGTTGAAACGCTCTAAACAGTAAAAATATTCAAACCAATTAGCCACCAACACACAAAAATAAAACAGATGATTTGCAAGATGAAAAAAAAAACAATCATGTTACACTGATCTCTAAGGTTCAAGTTCTACAATACTGTACACAGATGCAATCTGATGGTGGAAGCCTACTGATTTTGTTGCCATGGCTGCTGTATCCTAGCAGCTGAGGGGAGGAGCAGCCCTGCTCGTGGGTTGCCGTAGAAACCTGTAAGCAGGACCTGTGCGTTTCTTCACTTAACGTGTGGATTGTTGTCACTTTTCCAGGCACTGAAACTCCAGTGATCTGAAACCTCTGCCCGCAGACAAGGGGATAGATAGTTCCCCGTGTGAAGGGTTGTGCTTGTGACTGCTGCGAAGGGTCAGAATGTGACTTCAACCTCGCACTGAATCTGAGACCACCCCCAAAAATTGTGCAAAAAAAAAAAAAATTTGAATTGAAACGATTCGGCCTGATGTGACTGAAACACTTCCCCTTCGAAGCAAGGTCCCAAAGTGACACAGACGTTGAAGCAGCTCATCCCCTCAACTGCTACAAGCAAGATAGTAGCTTTGAATTTATTTTCTCTCTAGATTGCTGGCAGATTAGCTTGCTGTAGTGCTTGTCCGTGCTTTAGATAAGATGTGCTGTATGCTACATATTTCAGTATTTTACTTATACTGCCATTGTTTAATTTCTGACCTTTTAAAAAAAAATAAAGTGCTTAAAATGGTGAGCTGTCTGTAGATTTATTTTACGCTCTCTGACATCAGAGTGAGACAAATGGCAAGTTTATTTAGTGGCTGTGAGTGTAGCAGTCTGTAGCAGCTGAAACCGGCTGCATAACCGCGCAGGTTCAACCCCAAACTGCTTCACGGGTTTCAATGATGCAGTACCATTTCGGCATCAGTGAATGGGAATCAGGGAACATAAGAAATAGGAGCAGGAGTCGGCCATCTGGCCCCTCGAGCCTGCTCCGCCATTCAATATGATCATGGCTGATCTGATCTTGGCCTCAGCTCCACTTCCCTGCCCGCTCCCCATAACCGTTCACTCCCTTATCGCTCAAAAATCCATCTATCTCCGTCTTAAATATATTCAATGACCCAGCCTCCACAGCTCTCTGGGGTAGAGAATTCCACAGATTTACAACCCTCTGAGAGAAGAAATTCCTCCTCATTTCCATTTTAACTGGGAGACCCCTTATTCTGAGACTATGCCCCCTAGTGTTAAATTTCCCCATGAGGAGAAACATCCTCTCTGCATCGACCCTATCAAACCCCCTCAGTATCTTCTGTTTCAATAAGATCACCTCTCATTCTTCTAAACTCCAATGAGTACAAGCCCAACCTGCTCAATCTTTCCTCATAGGACAGCCCCTTCATCTCAAGAATCAACCTCGTGAACCTTCTCTGCACTGCCTCCAATGCAAGTATATCCCTCCTTAAATAAGGAGACCAAAACTGTACGCAGTACTCCAGGTGTGGTAGATCTTGACTTCTGGGCACGCGACCATGGGGAGACCCCCATTTCAACATGGTGCCCGCCACATCGCCAGGGTTAGGGGGGCGGTGACAATACCGAACCCAATTTCAAGATATAGTTACCAACCCTCTTGGAGTCTCCAGAAATTAAAGAATGACCTGTGCACGGACGCTGCTATGAGCAATACATAAGAAATTATTGGGGTGGCAACACAGAATTGTGTTTGTTTCTTCATTTTCTTTGAACACTTTCACTTGGTAGTTACTGGATGTAATGTATTCGCTTCGTGGGTTCATTGCTTAAGGATTCATAGCAACACATTGCTATTAAGAACTAGTTGGTTTATTAGCAAAGTTTTAACAATCACACTACATATTACTGGTTCATCCACCAGGCTCACAACCACCTGCCTCATCGTGGATCCCCCGAATCCAACTGGCTGGGGTTTTATTGAGTCTTGTGAACATCACGTGACTGGCTAAACCACTCCCAACTCAACAGCTCTACAAACCTGTGGGCATGCGCACAGGTTCATACATTACATTAGAGAGGGGGGAAAAAGTCTGTTTGACTGACAGTCAAGAATCATCCAATCGGGTAACGAAGAGTCTGTTCGCTTTCCAATTGGCGTGGCGAGGCGCGTGAAGATGGACGTGCCAAGTGACCAATGGCGGGAGCGGGAGGTCACGTGATGCAACCTCCAGGAATACATCCAACCAGTGTTAGTAACCCTATTCCGAGACGGTTACCGCTCAGGTAACGGCAGTGAGAGCTGCCCAGCATGGACTTGCTGCTCTCAGAGTGGCCAGCACTTCAGGTGACCTGTTCCCACATAGCGCAATTGCTGAAGAAAATCTCTGTTTATCTGGGACTACAAAAAGACAACGCCAGGGTTTAATGATTAAAACAGACCTTGTGTTGAAACGATCTCATCATCATCATCATCATAGGCAGTCCATCGGAATCGAGGAAGACTTGCTTCCACTCTAAATATGAGTTCTTAGGTGGCTGAACAGTCCAATACAGGAATTACAGCCTCTGTCACAGGTGGGACAGAGAGTGGTTGAAGGAAAGGGTGGGTGGGGAGTCTGGTTTGCCGCACGCTCCTTCCGCTGCCTGCGCTTGGTTTCTGCATGCTCTCGACGACGAGACTCGAGGGGGCTCAGCGCCCTCCCGGATGCACTTCCTCCACTTAGGGTGGTCTTGGGCCAGAGACTCCCAGATGTTGCATTTTATCAAGCAGCTGGCTGTCAGCTGATATAATGGGTGAAATGGAGATGTTCAAACATGCTCTCTCACCCCAACACTGCAAGCCCAGTGCAATGGATCAGATTCACACACACCCTCTGGGACTTTAGTCACTAATATTATTTCAATTTTACCTCGCTGGTTTGTCTCACAGTAATATTGCAAAATATTATCACATCTGAGTGCTGTTGTTTTCCAAACAGGTTCTCTCTCCCGCATGTTCTCTGTGTACACGAGATCAATATGGACGGGCAAAGTCAATCAGCCTATTCTTGCTCCATCCGGCAAGAGAACGCCAGCCCGCTCCTCCCGCTCCCCCAATCACAGCATCCAGTTCTTTCTTCAATGATTTTAGATGTTTTGCTTCTGTTACAGTGTCAGCTGTAGCTCAGTGGGTAACACCCTCGCCTCTGAGTCCAAAGGTTATAGGTTCAATTCCCACTCCAGGAGCTTGAGCACATAAATTGAGACAGTGCTGAGGGAGCGCCGCACTGTCGCAGGTGCCGTCTTTAGGATGAGATGTTAAACCGAGGCCCTGCCTGCTTTCTCAGGTGGATGTAAAAGATCCCATGGCACTATTTCGAAGAAGAACAGGGGAGTTATCCCCGGTGACTTGGCCAATATTTATCCCTCAATCAACATAACAAAAACAGATTATCTGGTCATTATCACATTGCTGTTTGTGGGAGCTTGCTGTGTGCAAGTTGGCTGCTGCGTTTCCTACATTACAACAGTGACTACACTCCAAAAAGTACTTAATTGGCTGTAAAGCGCTTTGTAACATCTGGTGGTCGTGAAAGGCGCTATATAAATGCAAGTCTTTCTACTACCCAAATCAAAAGTCCATTCCAATATGACAAACCTCCTGGTACAGTAGTAAGGTTGCCTTCCGCTTGTTCGAGCCTGCACCCCTTTAACCTACTGACACGGTTTAATTTGAAGATGCCATATACTGTCGTGTTTGCCTCTATGAGGCCCACTCCAAATTACCTAAAGAGCCAAAGTAACTCCAGTGCTTATCACAACTCAGTCCTGGGATGCTGTGAGTGAGCTGTGCAGTCCGTCTCTGCTCTACTCTGCCCCCAGGTTTTGAATGTCTCCCGTGTCTCTCGGTGACCAGAGCAAGTCATATACAGTGCTCTCGTCAGACTACACCTTGAGCACACAGTGACGAGAGCACTGTATATGACTTGCTCTGCTCTACACGTCAGCATTCGATGTGCCTCGTTAATTGCTGCTCTACAGTGATTGGAACAGTTAATGCCTCAGCCTGGTAAAACCCCTGGACCTCGTTCAACTTCAGCCTCGATGGTTTCAACACCATTCATGGAATGTTTAAGCTGCCCACTTTATCCACGAATGACGCTGAATTTCATCTGCCATAGCCCTGCCCGTTTACACAGGGTACGGTGGTGTGGTGGCTATGTTACTGGACTAGTAATCCAGAGTTCAAACCCCTCCATGGCAGTTTGAGAATTTGAATTTAATTTTAAAAAACTGGAAATAAAAAAAGCTGATGTCAGTTAAAGTGACCATGAAGTTGTTGGGTTATTGTAAAAACCCAACTGGTTCACTGATGTCCTTCAGGGAAGGAAACCTGCTGTCCTTACCCAGTCTGGCCTATATGTGACTCCAGACCCACTCCAATGAGTTGGCCGAGTAAGCAGTGTGCGTGACTGCATTCTCTCTATACTTTAGCCTTCTACATGCCTTGTAGCGGTTTGATACAATTGAGTGACTCACTAGACAAATAATCTCCAGCGGTTCAAGAAGGCAACCCACCATCACTTTCTCACTCAGGCTGGACAATTAATGCCAACCTTGCCATCGCCGCCAACATCCTGTGAATGAATTCTAAATATTTTGGGGGAGAAATTTGTGTGGCTTGTACCACACTATAGCACCAGGAGATGGCGATAAAGCGCCGTTGACAGCTGCAACAACAGCTGATGCCGGTTCCAGTGCCGCACGCCATATTGGTGTTGCCGGTAACCTCGATTGCCAGGGAGCTCGCCATGATGGAGATCATGATGTCAGTGAGTGTGCAACACTCACTGGATGCCCGATCTCCCAACGCCGTTTTAGCTAAGGTAATTATCGGCTGGAGAAAGGTCCCAGTGTAATGTATGCACCTGAGAGGGTATCTCATTGAAATGTATAAAATTCTGACAGGGTTGGATAGACTGGATGCGGGGAGGATGTTTCTCCTGGCTGAGGAGTCTAGAGCAAGGGGGCACAGTCTCAGGATATGGGGTAGGAAGTTTAGGACTGAGATGAGGAGAAATGTTTTCACTCAGAGGGTGGTGAACCTATGGAATTCTCTACCACAGAAGGCTGTGGAGGCCAAGTTACTGAATATATTTAAGAGGGAGATTGATAGATTTCTAGAAACAAAAGACATCAAGGGGTAGGGGGCAAAAGCGGGTATATGGTGTTGAGATAGAGGATCAGCCATGATCATATTGAATGGCGGTGCAGACTTGAAGGGGTGAATGGCCTACTACTGCTCCTATTTTCTATGTTTCTATGTTTTTGGAGCTGTTGAGTTGTGAGGGGCTTAGCCAGTCACGTGATGTTCACAAGACTCAATAAAACTCCAGCCAGTTGGGTTCGGGGGACTCCACGATGAGGCAGGTGGTTGTGAGCCTGGTGGATGAACAGGTAATGTGTAGTATGATTGTTAATCCTTTGCTAATAAACCAACTAGTTCTTAATAGCAATTTGTTGTATGAATTGTTAAGCAAAGAACCCATGAAGCAAATACATTACAGCGTGCAGCAGCAGGAAGCCAGTTCCAGTGACTCTATTTAAAAGGATCCTCACCAATCACTCGAACTTGTCAGCGTTTTATAAAAGTAAAATACTGCGGATGCTGGAATCTGAAATAAAAACAGAAAATGCTGTAAATCTCAGCGGGTCAGGCAGCATCTGTGGAGAGAGAAACAGAGTTAATGTTTCGGGTCTGTGACCCTTCATCAGAACTGGAAAAGTTCGAGATGTATCAGGTTCGTAAGGAAGTGCAGGGACAGTAAAAGGGGGAGGGAAGGAAAGAACAAAAGAGAAGGTCTATGATAGGGTGAAAGGCAGGAGAGCTTTGAGAGACACAAGGGATGATGGTGCAAAGATGAAATGGTAATGGGACAAGTTCGGGTTTTGCAGTTTGAGTGGCTGTGTGCTACTTCCTGCTACTGGAAGAGTTTCCCGTAGTTATTCCAAGGACCTTTGGTATCAGGGAGTGCTCTGGCAAATACAAAACTCCCTCATTATTTTTGAAATCACTCACACACTTAATGTGCAGTTGGTGTGCGACCGCAGACCGTTAATGCCCGCTATCTTAGCAGCAGCCACGATGCCTTCATCCTGTACCAGACGGGTGTGCCAGCTCTGTTCCAGCCACCACATCAAGCTCATGGCTGGCTGATCAGAGACAAGTGCTATCCGCTCTGCACCTGGCTCATGAGTCCCCTCCGCAACCCCAACACTCCTGCCCAGCACTCATATAATGACAGCCATGCTGCCACCAGGAACATCACCGAGCAGGCCATCGACTGATTGAAGCAACGGTTCCGTTGCCTTGACCTCTCAGGAGGAGCCCTCCAGTACTCAGTGGTGCAGATGTCCCATTTTGTGGTGGTCTGCTGCATGCTGCACAACCTGGCCATCATGATGGTGCAGCCCTCGCCACCAGGGATTGCGGGACCACCTCAAGAGGAGGATGAGAATGAAGAGCAGGACAAGGAGAAAGAGGGTGAAGAGGATGATGACCAGGAGAGGGCAGCGAGACAGTCGGCCTTCCAGACGCACTGTCCGTGACCAGTTTATTAGACTGTGATTCGAATGAATGAATCACCACATCCCCATCATACAATCCCTGTCTCATGCCGTATCACAGTGACTTCCTTGATGCAGAGGTGAAATGATAGAGACCACAAAGTATTCCAAACACCATCTTTAAGCATATCACATATATCACGTGAATTCTAATAAGTAATGACCCTTGTGCCTGCCGAAGTTGAATAGCTGTCATTGTGTGCAAGGTGTGAGATGTGGGTGTGAGTGTTGCTGGGTAGAGATTGTTGGTGTTGAGTGGTGGGGGTGTGGTGCATTGAGTAGTGTGTGAAGACTATGATGCTGAAGCCTTCACTCACGCTGACCACCCGTGTAATCTTGTTAAACTTCCTCCTGCACTGGCTGTGGGTCGTCAGGACCACAGTGCTACCCATGACGTGGTGTGCCACCTCCCTCCATATAGACGTATGGCAAGATCCTCCTGCCAGCTGGGGGGTACAGGACCACCACCTTTTCTCCACCGCTAAGACCAAAGCCTCCAAAGCTTCCTCGGAAAACCTCCAGGCTCTTTTCCTGGGGCGGCCATGAGGATTTGTAAATAAGTGCTCCTTCACCTTGTCCTATTTATGGTTGTTGAGGCAGCTCCAAACCCAACAATGCTGAGAATGAGGTGCTGCAGCATCAATGAACTTCCCTTTAAATAGTAAAAAAAGCCTGTGGCAGTCATTACTTGAGTTTAGACTACATCCGATGTTTGTCCATCTTTTTGGCGTAACGCCAATGAGCTTGAGCTTTTAGACTAGATTTATGATTGCAATCGTATTAATGAGGAGTGAGGTTGAATTTTGTGTGCAACTTAGACAATTTTCAACTGGAGCTAACCAATCATTCCAGGGCCGAAATTGCCCTGTTCTGTGTCTCCCATTAGTGCCCTCCTTGCACCCCCCGCGGAGGCGAAACTGTTTTTGCCCAGTGTGGCGGGTTTTGGGGGGGGGGGTTGTCCACCAGCCTCGCGAGTCACAAACCGAGCTGACCTCTGCTCCCTGGGTGGAAGTTAAAGGGGAGGTGAGCTGCGTTGCGCTCCGCGATTTTATTTCTTCGGCTGACTCACCGGTCAGCTTGGGCTCCATTAATGTCGCACGTGCAGCCACGGCATCACGCAGCCCTGGTGTCCCAGTGGAGGACATCATAGGGTCTGCAGAGTTTGCAGCGACCCTCCCCTTTAACGGAAGGAGCGGGGCATTAAAACGCGTCAACCCGACACGGACAAGCCGCGCAACACCCGGACACCGCCCCAAGAGGAAGTGGCACATGCGACATTGCACTCCACTTCCTGTGAGGGGCGGTAACCCGAATTTCATGGCCGGGGCGGGACTTCGTTACTGACCCAATTTGGCCCCCAATTTAGTCTACACACTGCCCATTCCTTGGCTGTAACGAATTTCTAGCCCTTAGTCTCATACTTTGAGTTCCTGGCATTCTCCTTAGTTTCAGCATCACCATCATAATAGGCAGTCCCTTGATACGAGGATGACTTGTTTCCACGCCAAAAGGGATGAGTTCACAAGTGTTTCTATGAAGGACCTAATATTCTGGATCCCGAAAATCCTGAAGGAAGATGCCTGTGCGTGTTTTTTTTTAACGTGGGATGGCCGTTGTACACCAGCCACCACACAGGCTTGACAGAGCTAGGTCTTCGTCCAGTGACAAGGGTTATCCAAGACGGCTGGAGACCAGCTCTGCTGCACGGACCTAGTACGCACACATATTGCAGTGTGGGCTGGCCCGTGTTGCCCCTGGCCCCGAACTCACGCCTCTCCTGGGCCCCGATCACGTCCCTCCACAGTCTCTTACCGCTCCTGCTGTATCTGCCCAAACTCCAATCACTGACCTGGACCTTGATGACGTCACTCTTCGCTGCTGTCGCCCTCCTGCACCAGCTCGCGCTACTCTCTGAAGTAGTATGCCGCCACGCTGTCCATGGGGCCGGTCGCTGTTCCTAATCTGGCTCCGACCTGCCGCTGGTGTTCTCACGCAGGCTGGGGCCTTCACGCTTAGTTTCAGCATGCCCGTCCCAAGCCCCTCTTCCCCCTCCAAGGCTGTCAATCAGCTGGGACTTTGACCAGCTTACATTGAGTTTCTGAATCAGGCAGAAAAAGAAAGGTGCTGCCTTAGGTCAACAACATAAAAACACATGAGTAGAAATCTAACGTGAAAGATGCAAACCATTCTGCTCCATTCTGCACTGACCACTCTGATAATGGGCTTGGTTTATTATTCTGGAAAACTGAACCCAGATCATTAGCATGTCAAAGATGAAATAAATTTGAAGTTTAATTCTCAAGAGAGCTTCATTTTTTAAATGAGTGCTATTAATTTAAACAATGACAGTTTAATTTTCCCCTTAATGACTTATCTATTATGGAAGGCAAACAACGTTGATTAAACATTTGGCAACAGAAAGTTAGGAAGATCTTGCTTTATATCACAGCTTTCAAATCCTCAGGACGTTCCAAAACGCTTCATAGCCAATGAAATGTTTTGAAACTGTAGTGACTGTTAGGTAGGGAAGGACAGCAGCTAATTAACACTGAGCAAGATCCCACAGACAGCCCGAAGATAAATGCTGGACCATTCTGTTTCTGTTGGTGTTGGTAAGAAAGATAAATACGTGTCAGCCTGGATTATGGGCTGATGTCCTGGAGTGGGATTTGAACATACAATCTACATGACGCAAAGGAGAGAGAGAGAGAGAGAGAATGATACTTATTATTTTTGCTTTTCTTTGCCCCTGGCCTCTTGCATGTGCAAGATCGAGTGTTGCTATTAGGATATGTCACAGCACGTCATGCTATGTTACCAAAGTAAATGTTACAAGTCAGCTCTCCCAGTGTGGGGCCTACATCAACGTAAGGGCAGGTCAACAAGCTCACCTCCCGGACTCTCAAAGCTTCTGCACCATCTGTAAGACTCAAGCCAGGAGTGTGATGGACTGCTAACTAATCAGTTGGATGGGAACAGCCGCAACAACACACAAGAAGCTCGACACCGTCCGGGGCAGAACAGCTCACGTCCAAGTGCTGCTGCCTCTGGACTCAGTATCCACCGTGGCTGCGGTATGAGTGACCTACAGGGGCACTGTCGCACCTCACCCAGATTACACCATCAGCACCTCCCAGCACTGCCACCTCTACCCACCCGCAAGCACAAAAGCAGCACTTGCACGGGAACACCGTCAATCCATGTTGCGTGCACATTCCTGACTTGGACACGAATCGCTGAGTCAAAATCCTGGTATTCCCCATGTCACGCCACCGTGGGAGGCCCATCAGCACCAGAACAGCAACCGTTTCGGGAAACAGGCCCATCAACGCATTCTCAGGGCAGCAAAGGATCGGCTATAAATCTCGGAGTTGCCCACATCCTAAAAAACAAATAGAAAAAAGCCAGTACACCTGCAATGTATCCGTTTCATGGGTTCTTTGTTTAAGGATTCATAGCAACACATTGCTAGTAACAATTAGTTGGTTTATTAGCAAAGGTTTAACAGTCACACTACACATTACCAGTTCATCCACCAGGCTCACAACCACCTGCCTCATCGTGGATCCCCCGAACCCAACTAGTTGGGATTTTATTGAGTCTTCTCATCATCATCATTGTAGGCAGTCCCTCGAAATCGAGGAAGACTTGCTTCCACTCTAAAAGTGAGTTCTTAGGTGACTGAACAGTCCAATACGGGAATTACAGTCTGTGTCACAGGTGAGACAGATAGTCGTTGAAGGAAAGGGTGAGTGGGGAGTCTGGTTTGCCACACGCTCCTTCCGCTGCCTGTGTTTGCTTTCTGCATGCTCTCGGCGACGAGACTCGAGGTGCTCAGCGCCCTCCCGGATGCTCTTCCTCCACCTAGGGCGGTCTTTAGCCAGGGATTCCCAGGTGTTGGTGGGGATGTTGCATTTTATCAAGGAGGCTTTGAGGGTGTCCTTGAAACATTTCCTCTGCCCACCTGGGGCTCGCTTGCCATGTAGGAGTTCTGAGTGGAGTGCTTGCTTTGGGAGTCTTGTGTCAGGCATGCGGACAATGTGACCCGTCCAACAGAGCTGGTTAAGTGTGGTCAGTGCTTAAATGCTGGGGATATTGGCCTGATCGAGGATGCTAACGTTGTGAACAACATGTGACTGGCTAAGCCACTCACCACTCAACAGCTCCACAAACCTGTGAGCATACTCACAAATGTATACATTACAACATCCAATTTGTAGACCTCTCAATTGTTCCAGTTACATTAAGGACCACAATATCAAGAGGGCAGTGATTTGGATGCACAGCCCTCAGCGTTGATCTGCCCTGCTTTTGAGTGAGGTGCCAAGCCAAAATTCCCCCGAAATGCCCAAATAATTCCATATCGGTAAACAGAACAAGGCTCTGACTCTCAATCCACTCTTAAGTCAGTTCCTATCTGATACGCTAATAATAAAGGATGAAATTGAATACTGTGAACAATGAGCAAGTGTGACCTTAGCTCCTTTAATAAGACTCCAGAGTGCAGGTACCTCGTGGGTGGCCTGCTTATATACCGTGCTCCCAAGGGATGCTGGAATCCCCTGGGACTCCAATGGGTAGGCCCTCTGGTGGTAGTGTAATACAGGTTGCAATGAGTTAAATACATAATATCACTCCCTCGTAAAGTTAATCGTATAATTATTTACAGGGTGAGACGATCTGGGGCTTTTCGCTCCCTTGTCAATCGTCTGGGTAGAAATTCAGGCCTTGCCGGGTTTCTGGGGGTGGTGAGTTCGGCTTCATGGTCAACCAAGATGTCGGTTGCCACTTATGCGTGTGTTGGAGGGTCAAAGTTGGTGGTGTCTTCTTCGGCTTGTTCGTAGCTGTTGGTGAACTGCAATTTGATTTGGTCCAAATGTTTTTTGCACGTTAGTCCATTGGCCAATTTGACCTGAAACACCCTACTCCCCTCTTTGGCTATGACCGTGCCAGCAAGCCATTTGCGACCATGTCCACAAACACAGGGTCATTGTCTCAATATCGCGTGACAAATTTGCGCGGTCATGGTACACACTTTGTTGATGCCTCCTGCCCTCCACGTGATCATGGAGATCAGGGTGGATAAGAGGGAGCCTTGATTTGAGCGCCCTTTTCATGAGCAGCTCGGCTCGGGGAACCCCGGTGAGTGAGTGGAGTCTGTTGCGGCAGCTGAGCAGCACTCAGGACAGCCGGGTCTGCAGGGAGCCTTCCGACATGTGTTTCAAGCTTTTCTTGATGGTCTGAACTGCCTGTTCTGCCTGGCCATTGGATGCGGGCTTGAACGGGGCAGATGTGACGTGCTTGATCCCATTGCGGGTCATGAATTCCTTGAATTCAGCACTGGTGAAATACGGCCCATTGTCGCTGACTAGGACATCAGGCAGGCTGTGTGTGGCAAATATGACTTGTAGGCTTTCGATGATGGCCGTGGACGTGCTTACAGACATTATTGCACATTCAATCCATTTTGAATAAGCATCCACGACAACCAAGAACATTTTGCCTAGAAATGGGCCTGCATAGTCAACGTGGATCCTCGACCACGGTTTGGAGGGCCACGACCACAAACTTAGTGGTTCCTCTCTGGGTGCATTGCCCAGCTGAGAGCAACTGGCGCATGCATGACTCTAAATCTGAGTCGATGCCGGGCCACCACACATGGGATCTGGCTATGGCTTTCATCATTACAATGCCTGGGTGGGTGCTGTGCAGTTCACAAATGAACGTATCTCTGTCTTTCTTGGGCAAGACCACGCAATTACCCCACAACAGACAGTCTGCCCGCAAGGACATTTTGTCTTTGCATCTGTGAAACAGCTTAATCGCCTCCTGCATCTCTGCTGAGACACTGGACCAGCTCCCATGGAGGACACAGTTTTTTACCAGGGACAGTAAAGGGCCCTGGCTGGTCCAGGTTCTGATCTGCCGAGCCGTACGGGTGACTTTTCGTTTTCGAATGCATCCATTACCATGAGCAAGTTCGCAGGCTGTGCCATTTCCACCCCAGTAGTGGGCAATGGTAGCCAACTGAGAGCATCAGCGCAGTTCTCTGTGCCCGGTCTGTGGCGGATTACATAGTTGTATGCCGACAGCGTGAGCGGCCATCGTTGGATATGGGTAGAGGCATTGGTGTTAATTCCTTTGCTCTCAGAGAACAGCGATATGAGCGTCTTGTGGTCAGTTTCAAGCTCAAATTTGAGGCCAAAGAAGTACCGGTGCTTTTTTTTTACCCCGTAAACGCACGCCAGAGCCTCTTTTTCAATCATGCTGAAGGCCCTTTCAGCCTTGGACAAACTCCTGGACGCATAAGTGACCGGTTGCAAAATCCCCGATTCGTTAGCCTGTTGTAACACACACCTGACCCCGTATGACGATGCATCGCAAGCTAGCAGTAATCATTTACACAGGTTATAAAGGACAAGCAGTTTGTTTCAACACAACAGATTTCTGGCTTTCTCAAAAGCAGCCTCTTATGAATTTCCTCATACCCAGTCTTCTCCCTTGCGCAGTAGCACATGTTGGGATTCTAGCAGGGTGCTTACCCCAGGTAGGAAATTACCGAAATAGTTAAGGAGTTCCAGGAACGACCGTAGCTCTGTCACATTCTGTGGTCTCGGCGCATTCTTGATGGCCTCCGTCTTGGCGTCAATGGGTCTGATGCCGTCTGCTGCAATTCTTCTTCCCAAGAACTCGACCTCCAGCACCAGGAAAACACACTTCGAGCATTTCAACCTGAGTCCCACGTGATCCAACCGACTAAGAACCTCTTCCAGATTCTTCAAGTGCTCCATGGTGTCCCAACCTGTAACCAGTATATCGTCCTGGAAACCATGGTGCGAGGAACCGACTTTAGCAGGCTCACCATGTTCCATTGGAAGATTGCCACGGCTGACCGAATCCCAAACGAGCATCTGTTATAGATGAACAGACCTTTGTGCGTGTTGATGCAGGTGAGGCCTTTCGAAGACTCCTCCAGCTCCTGCGTCATGTAGGCTGAGGTCAGGTCCAACTTGGTGAACGTTTTCCCTCCAGCCAGGTTTGCAATCAGGTCGTCTGCCTTGGGTAGCGGGTATTGGTCCTGTAGTGAAAAATGGTTAATCGTTACTTTGTAGTCCCCACAAATTCTTACCGTGCCGTCCTCTTTAAGTACCGAAACAATCGGACTGGCCCACTCGTTGAATTCCACCGGCATGATGATGCCTTCTCGCTGCAGCCTGCCCAGCTCAATTTCCACTTTCTCATGCATCATATATGGGACCGTCCGTGCCTTGTGGTAGATGGGTCACGTGCTGGGAACCAAATGGATCTGCACTTTCGCCCCCGAGAAGCTTCCAATGCCTGGCTCGAACTATGATAGAAATCTGCTCACAATCTGGGCACATGAGGAGTCGGCAACGGACAAAAGTGCTCGGATGTCGTCCCAGTTCCAGCGGATTTTTCCCAGCCAGCTTCTGCCAAACAACGTGGTATAATCCTCAGTGGGAGTTCATGTACTACTCCATCATAGGAGACTTTGACTTCTGCTCTGCCAATTACAGGGATTAGTTCCTTGGTGTAAGTCCTTAGTTTGGTGTGAATGGGGCTGAGCTTGGGCCTGTGTGCCTTGTTGCAACACAACCTGTTGAAGGCCTTTTTGCTCATTATGGACTGACTCGCACACTTGTCCAGTTCCATAGATACCGGAATTCCATTCAGTTCAACTTTCAACATTATTGGTGGACATTTCATGGTAAATGTGTGTACCCCATACACTTCTGCCCCCTCGGTATGAGTCTCCAATTCAGCCTGATCCACAGTGGATCGATCTTCCTCTGCAACGTGGTGGTTTGCAGGGTTTGCATGGTTTGCAGCTTGCCTGCACATTCGCTGGATGTGTCCCATTATTCTGTAGCTATTGCACGCATAGTGCTTGAAGTTGCATTGATGGGCCCGATGATCACCTCCACAACGCCAACAAGGTGTTAACTGCCTCGCATTAACGATTGATGGCGGACTCTGGGTCATCTGAGGTCATGTAGCAGCAGCCGACATGAACGTTCTGCCATGTATATTCCTGTTTGAAAATGACGTTACTTTGTGCACAGTACTGGCCGAAACCTATTTACTCTGCGAAATCTGTTTGGTGTTGTCGCTGGTGGACATAAATGCCTGGGGTATCGTTATGGCTTTGCTTAGATTCGGAGTTTCAACAGTCAACAGTTTGCGAAGGATTACCTCATGGCCAATGCCCAGAACAAAAAAGTCTCTAAGCATTTGTTCTAGGAATCCCTCAAATTCACAATGTCCTGCGAGGCGCCTTAGTTCGGCGACATAGCTCGCCACTTCCTGGCTTTCTGACCGTTGACACGTGTAGAACCGATACCTCTCCATCAAAACGCTTTCCTTAGGATTTAGGTGCTCCCGGAACAGCGTACACAATTCTTCATAGGATTTAGTTGTTGGTTTTACCGGTGCTAAAAGATTCTTCATAAGGCCATAGGTTGTTGCCCCACAGACAGTAAGGAGGATTGCCTTTTGTTTGGTAGCATTCTCGTCCCCTTCCAGTTGGCCACAAAGTATTGGTCGAGTCTCTCCATGAAGGCCTCCCAATCGTCCCCTTCTGACAACTTCTCCAGGATACCGACTGTTCTTTGCATTTTCGCGCGGTTGTTTGTTACCTCGTCGCCAATTGATACGCTCATAATAAAGGATGAAACTGAGTACTGTGAACAATGAGCAAGTGTGACCTTAGCTCCTTTACTAAGACTCCAGAGTGCAGGCACTTCGTGGGTGGCCTGCTTATATACAGCACTCCCAAGGGATGCTGGGATCCCTTGGACTCCAACAGGTAGGCTCTCTGGTGGTGGTGTGATACAGGTTGCGACGGGTTAAATACATAACATTACCGGTTTTATTCAGCCAACAGACAGGCCCATAATGAGCCACTTTTATGAATTCTGTCAGTTGTTTCTTGGAGGACCTTTGTAAAAATACATTCTATAGTTGGAGGTGAAGTGCTCACGTCGAGAACTTTCCATCACCAGTTAGTTAAGACCAGAAAAGCAAAATCTCTATGAAAACTGATCCAAGCACAGTCTGGAGTTCATCAGCTCAGACTGATGTTGGCTGTAAGGTGCCTTCATGAAATGGGTACAGTAAGCGCCCAGAACCAAACTACCTCTAGCCACCGTTAAATGGCACTGAATTGGCAATCTCACGAGAAAAATCACAAGGTGTCTGATGTGGGAAATGGAATCGGTCACATTAGTGCAATAGATGTTACCATTGTGAGGTTGGGCACAGGAGAGGGAGCTTTACTCTTCACCTACCAGGGCTTTATTTCATCTGGAATGCATGGTGCTCACAGTACAGACTGTTCTATTCTCATAAAGACTGAATTCCTTCAGCATCTTATTGAGATTAGAATCATTGGGCTAGAAATTGGGTAGAGCCCTGTTTGGGACAATATCATTTGCGGGAGAATAAAGATATCGCCGAGCACTACGCAATTGATTTTGACACGAACTTCCGGTTTAAGCCCCAGGAGGGAATGGAGCACTAAATCAAGCACTAGAGGGAGTGAGAGGGGCGGTAGCAACAGAGCGCTGCGCAATGTTCCGTGCAGCACTATCAGTTTCACAGGTTCCTTCACTCCCTTACAGGGAAAGGCCATTGCTGTGGTTAGTGAAGGCTGAGGCTGTGTATGGTCATTGATGGCACCTGCGATATGGTCATAGCCGCCCCGAGCAGTCTGAGAGAGTGCAGGGCTCAGCAATCGGGGCCTGGAAAAAAATCAACAAACCGCACACTGGGGCGATAAATAAACTTTGCCCGACTTGACCACCACTGCCTTTAATTAGCGTTCCCCAAGCGGCCAGCCGAGGTGACAACGCCTCCTGCAGCTGCCGCCCGGCGATGTTACAGGGGGCGGGAGCGAATTTTACATCAGGGGCCACCGAAGTTCGCGGACGTTGGTAATTTTCCACGCCCGGTCGGTAGAAACATAGAAACATAGAAAATAGGTGCAGGAGTAGGCCCTTCGGCCCTTCGAGCCTGCACCACCATTCAATAAGATCATGGCTGATCATTCACCTCAGTACCCTATTCCTGCTTTCTCTCCATACCCCTTGATCCCTTTAGCTGTAAGGGCCATATCTAACTCCCTCTTGAATATATCCAATGAACTGGCATCAACAACTCTCTGCGGTAGGGAATTCCACAGGTTAACAACTCTCGGAATGAAGAAGTTTCTCCTCATCTCAGTCCTAAATAGCCTACCCCTTAACCTTAGACTATGTCCCCTAGTCCTGGACTTCCCCAACATCAGGAACATTCTTCCTGCATCTAACCTGTCCAGTCCCGTCAGAATCTTATATGTTTCTATGAGATCCCCTCTCATCCTTCTAAAATCCAGTGAATACAGGCCCAGTCGATCCAATCTCTCCTCATATGTCAGTCCAGCCATCCCAGGAATCAGTTTGGTGAACCTTCGCTGCACTCAGGTAAGCAGATAGCATCCCGTTATCGCCCCCAGAGGCGATAGCGGGAGGCGCAAAGGAGGCCAATTTCTCCCCCATAGAATCATACAGCACAGAAAGAGTTCATTCAGCTCATGGTGCCTGTGCTGGCTCTTTGAAAGAGCTGTCTGATTAGTCCCACTCCCCTGCTCCTTACCCATAGCCCTGAAAATATTTCCTTTTCAAGTATTTTTCCAATTCCCTTTGGAAGTTATTATTGAATCTGCTCCCACTATCCTGTCAGGCAGCGCATTCCAGATCATGACAACTCACTGCGTAAAAAACTTCTCCTCATTCCCGTTTGCTTCTTTTGCCGATGACCTTAAATCTGTGTCCTCTGGTTACCAACTATCCTGACAGTGGAAACAGTTTCTCCCGATCTACTCTACCAAAACCTTTCATAATTTTGAACGCCTTTATTAAATCTCCCTTTAACCATCTCTGCTCTAAAGAGAACAATCCCAGCTTCAACTGTGCACAGTTTTGGTCTGCTTAATTAAGGAGGGATATATTTGCATTGGAGGCAGTTCAGAGAAGGTTCACGAGGTTGATGCCTGGAATGAAGGAGTTTTCTTATGAGGATAGGTTGAGCAGGTTGGGCCTGTACACATTGGAGTTTAGAATAATGAGAGGTGATCTTATTGAGACATATAAGATTCTGAGGGGGTTTGACAGAGTAGATGTTTTCCTCGTGGGGGAATCTAGAACTAGGGGGCATAGTTTCAGAATAAGGGGCCACTCATTTAAGATGGAGATGAGGAGGAATTTCTTTTCTCAGAGGGTCATGAATATTTGGAATTCTCTACCCCAGAGAGCTGTGGAGACTCAGTGAATATACTCAAGGCTGAGATATACAGATTCTTCAACTATAGGGGAGTCAAGGGTTATGGGGAGCGGGCAGGGAAGTGGAGTTGAAGCCAAGCTCGGTTCAGCCATGATTTTATTGAATGGCGAAGCAGGCTTGAGGGGCCTTATGGCCTACTCCCGCTCCTATTTCTTATGTTCTTATGTTCTTCTCTAGTTTCCGTACTATTGGACAAAATATCAGCTTACAGACACTGAGCAGCCAAAGCAGGGACCACACTTGCCCTGATTCAATGGAAGTAAACTGAAGAGTTAAGGAAGAGACCTGCTGAACCTGTGATCCAGAGTAGGGATGGGCACAGCCTTGCTGCAAAGCAACGAAAGCTCTCTCCATCACATGTATGGTGACAACATGCAGCTCACGTACTTCCATTGTGCACTGGGAGCTGATGATGGCAGTTTCTGTTCAAACCCAATTGGAAAAATAAAGCTGTAATTATATGGCCCAAATAAGTTATTTGCTGCACTGTATGGCTTACTGTTTTAAACAGTCACATATGCAACCTCTCCCATCGCAACCAACTGTGCTCCCTACGTTCCCTGTGACAACAGCACACAACAGGAATAAAGGCAACTCTCGAATTGGAAGCTTAATCGCTCACCCATCTGTGGGTCAGGCTAGTTGTTCTATTCATTTCAGTTCGTCTTCACAGGGAGCTTGTTCCTTGGGATTGTAAATCACAGTGGATAATCTTCCGCACCCATTGGAAGAACTGAAGAAAGAGATTTAAACCCAACTCTGAAAGACGCTGTTGTTGTCGGGTGGTGGGATGTGACTTTGCCTATCTTCCTCATCGTGACCTTCTCCTGGAGTTGTGGTAATCAGACATAAGATGCTTCCCCACGGTGAGGGATATCCTCAGCGCCAATAGAGAACATATAGGGTCAATTTTCAACTTCCCTGTCTAGGTGGTAATGTATCAGAGTGGAGTGATTGGTCATTGTAAAACCGGTTTGATTTTCATCTCACTGATTTCACATGGCTCAATGAATAGCACTCTCGCCTCTGAGCCAGAAGGTTCTGGGTTTGAGTCTCACTCCTGAGACTTGAGTACTTGTTCCTGGCTGACACTCCAGTGCAACATTGAGGGAGTGCTGCACTGTCAGAGGTGCTGTCTTTTGGTCTAGACGTTATCTACAAAAGTTATCAACCTTCTCATCTCGATATACCTCTTCTCGGTGCAAATTCAGTTCAGAATAGATGCCACAGTCTCTGTAAATATTAACGTGACTCATTCGCTTATCAGCTGAATGAGAGACTTAATGCGGCAGTAATAGCAGCACTCTGAGCATTGCCCTGTACAACATTAGTATTCTATCATTCACCGAGTCATGCAATGGCATCAGGTCTTTGCAACAGGTCACGGGGCAGCTAAAAGTAAACGGTTTCTTCTATTTTGTCAGACTAGACACAGGAGATGCGATCATAACTATTCCCTCTTACTGTTATAGGTGTCACAGACACACCAATCATTAGAAATAGAAAGCACATGCCTTACTGAGTATAAATTATCCACGTGCGAAATCAAAGAAACACATGGCACTAACACAAGTGAGACAAGAATCGGCCTCTTGCACTGTTCCAATGAAGCTCAACGCAAGCTCGAGGAACAGCACCTCATCTTTTGTTTAGGCAATTTACAGCCCTCTGGACTCAACATCGAATTCAACAATTTCAGACCAGAACCTCTGACCATATTTTGTTCCCTTCCCTCCATTTTTTTTTACAACCCCCCACCTTTTTATTTATTTCTTTTTCTTCTCTCTGTTTCCCGGGCATCTGGTGATTATTCCGCCATTCACACCCTATCTAGACTCATCTTTTGTTTCTGAACTTGTGCCATTACCGTTGCTTCAATCAGCCGATGGCCTGCTCGGTGATGTTTCTGGTGGCAGCATGACTGTCATTATATGAGTGCTGGGCAGGAGTGTTGGGGCTGTGGAGGGACTCATGAGCCAGATAGAGAGTGGATAGCACTTGTCTCTGATCAGCCAGCTGTGAGCTTGATGTGGTGGCTGGAGCAGAGCTGGCACACCTGTCTGGCACAGGATAAAGGCATTGTGGCTGCTGCCAGGATAGTGGGCATTAACGGTCTGCGGTCACACACCAACTGCACATTAAGTGAGAGTGATTTTTAGCAAGTGTTGGACTTTGAAGACTTTCAAAAAGAATGAGGGAGTTTTGTACTTGCCAGAACACTACCTGATACCAAAGGACCTTGGAATAACTAAGGCAACTCTTCCAGTAGCAGGAAGTAGCACACAGCCACTCAAACTGCAAAACCATCTCATTTGTGCCATTACCATCTCATTTTTGGCCATCATCCCTTTTGTCTCTCAATCTCTCCTGCCTTCCGCCCTATCACAGAACTTCCCTTTTGTTCTTTCTTTCCCTCCCCCTTTTACTGCCTTAAAAACCTGTTATACATCTCAAACTTTCCCAGTTCTGACGAAGGGTCACAGACCTGAAACGTTAACTCTGCTTCTCTCCACAGATGCTGCCTGACCTGTTGAGATTTCTAGCATTTTCTGTTTTTATATCAGATTCCAGCATCCACAGTCTTTTGCTTTTAAGACGAGAATCTTGTTGCTCATTATATCTGCTGATATAATTCAATGCAAAGTTGAAGATTTGGATAAATTGTTGTTGTCTTTCAAATTAAGAGGGAAGTGACACATTTTGTGAACAAACGTCTCTCCTGAAGGACTAAGCGCCCATTACTGAACGCATTCTAATAATTCTCTATTTGATATATCGATGTTCAGTACTGTGACTGGCTCATAAATATTGATTCAAGCTAATATTTCTCAGCAAAGCATCTCATGCAATTTTGAAGCACTTTATTTTCCAATTAAATATTCTGGGAGATGCTTTGGGAAAGTCATTCATGACAGTGATGGGTTTTTTCGGAGTGCGATGATTACTTCCCAGGTAAGTGTTTTTCCAGCGTTCCAATTTACTAGCGCTGTCTCCAGCTTTAATTGGCTGACAGGCAACATCGGCACAGAATTCATTAATACCTTCTTTCCAATCACATCTGTTCCATTTGAGTCTGATCCAAACATGAGCTGACTTCGGCTGTAGCCCGAGGAAATCGTTGTTATTTCGGTTGTTGAAGGGAAGGGCATTGCCCAGCTCTGACATAGGGTTGTCTATCCCCCAGGACTGCCCCGGAGTCTCTGGCAATTACAGATTGGTCTCCAGGATACTGCTGCCCAGGAGAAAAATCTTAGGGTTGTTAAAGAGTGTGTGCTTTTGCCATTTTCTTTGAAATGTTGTTAATTAGTTATAAATATATTGGAGATGGGGAACAAAGACTGACTGTCAAGAATCATCCAATCCGGTAGCCGAGAATCTCTTTGCTCTCCAATCGTAATGGGGAGGCGGGGTGGCCTGAGCATGGACTTGTCAGCTGACCAAATGCGGGAGAGTAGGGGCACGGCAGATTGGAGGCGGGAGATCAAATGATGAAACGTCCAGGAATACATTCAACCAGAGTACGCAATCCGACTGTAACCAGAGTGGGCAATCCGACTGTAACAAGAGTGGGCAATCCAACTGTAACCACAGTGATGCAATCCGACTGTAACCAGAGTGGGCAATTCGACTGTAACTAGAGTGGGCAATCCGACTGTAACCAGAGTGGGCAATCGGACTGTAACTACAGTGGTCAATCTGACTGTAACCAGAGTGGGCAATCTGACTGTAACCAGAGTGGGCAATCCGATGGTAATCAGAGTGGGCAATCCGACTGTAACCACAGTGATGGAATCCGACTGTAACCAGAGTGGGCAATCCGACTGTAAACACAGTGCGCAATCCGACTGTAACCACAGCGGGCAATCTGATTGTAACCACAGTGGGCAATCCGACTGTGACCAGAGTGGGCAATCCGACTGTAACCACAGTGGGCAATCTGACTGTAACCACAGCGGGAAATCTGACTGTAACCACAGTGGGCAATCTGACTGTAACTAGAGTGGGCAATCGATTGTAACCAGAGTGGACGATCCGACTGCATCCAGAGTGGACAATCTAACTGTAAGAAGAGTGGGCAATCCAACTGTAACCACAGTGGGCAATCCTACTGTAAACAGAGTGGGCAATCCGACTGTAACCAGAGTCGGCAATCTGACAGTAACCAGAGTGGACAATCCGGTTGTAACCAGAGTGGGCAATCTGACTGTAACCACAGTGAGCAATCTGACTGTAACCGCAGAGGCAATCTGACTGTAACTAGAGTGGGCAATCCGACTGTAACCACAGTGGGCAATCTGACTGTAACCAGAGTGGGCAAACTGACTCTAACCAGAGAGGGCAATCCGACTGTAACCAGAGTGGGCAATCTGACTGTAACCAGAGTGGGCAATTCGACTGTTACCACAGTGGGCAATCGGACTGTAACCACAGTGGGCAATCCAAATGTAACCAGAGTGGGCAAACCGATTGTAACAACAATGGGCAATCCGATTGCATCCAGAGTGGACAACCTGACTGTAACCAGAGTGGACAATCCGACTGCATCCAGAGTTGGTAAAAAGACTGTAACCACAGTCAGCAATGCGACTGTAACAATAGTGGGTAATCCGACTGTAACCAGAGTGGGCAATCCGACTGTAACCACAGTGTGCAAGCCGACTGTAACCAGAGTGGGCAAACTGACTGTAACCACAGTGGGCAGTCCGACAGTAACCAGATTGGAAAATCTGACTGTAATCAGAGTGGGCAAACTGACTGTAACCAGAGTTGGCAATATGACTTTAACCACAGTGGGCAATCCGTCTGTAACCACAGTTGGCAATTCGACTGTACCCAGAGTGGGCAATCCGACAGTAACCATAGTGGGAAATCCGACTGTAACTACAGTGGGCAATCAGACTGTAACCAGAGTGGGCAATCTGACTGTAACCACAGTGGGCAATCCGACTGCAACCAGAGTGGAAAATCCGAATGCAAGCAGACTGGTCAATCTGACTGTAACCACAGTGGGCAATCCGACTGCAACCACAGTGGGCAATCCGACTGCAACCACAGTGGGCAATCTGAATGTAACCACAGTAGGCAATCCGACTGTAACGAGAGTGGCCAATCCGACTGTAACCAGAGTGCGCAATCCGACTGTAACCACAGTGGACAATCTGACTGTATCCAGAGTGGGCAATCCAACTGTAACCAGAGTGGATAATCGGACCGTAACCTGAGTGGACAATCAGACTGTAATCCGAGTGGGAAATCTGACTGTAACCACAGTGGGCAATCCGACTGTAACCAGAGTGGGCAATCTGACTGTAACTACAGTGAGCAATCTGACTGTAAACACAGTGGGCAAACCGACTGTAACCAGAGTGGGCAAACCGACTGTAACCAGAGTGGGCAATCCGACTGCAACCAGAGTGGGCAACCGACTGCAACCACAGTGGGCTATCCGAATGTAACCAGAGCTGGCAATCCGATTGCATCCAGAGTAGACAATCTGACTTTAACCAGAGTGGGCAATCCGGCTGTAACCAGAGTGGTTAAATCCGACTGTAACCAGAGTGGACAATCCATCTGTAACCACAGCGGGCAATCGGACTGTAACCAGAGTGGGAAATCTGACTGTAATCAGTGTAGGCAATCCGACTGTAACCAGAGTTGGCAATATGACTGTAACCACAGTGGACAATCCGACTCTAACCACAGTGTACAATTCGACTGTAACCACAGTGGGCAATCCAACAGCAACCAGAGTGGGCAATCCGACTGCAATCAGAGTGGGCAATCCGACTGCAACTACAGTGGGCAATCTGACTGCAACCAGAGTGGGCATTTTGACTGTAATCAGAGTGGGCAATCTGACTGTAACCACAGTGGGCAATGCGACTGTAAGCAGAGTTGGAAATCTGACAGTAATCAGTGTGGGCAATCCGACTGTAACCAGAGTGGACAATCCATCTGTAACCACAGCGGGCAATCGGACTGTAACCAGAGTGGGAAATCTGACTGTAATCAGTGTGGGCAATCCGACTGTAACCAGAGTTGGCAATATGACTATAACCACAGTGGACAATCCGACTCTAACCACAGTGGACAATTCGACTGTAACCAGAGTGGGCAATCCAACTGTAACCACAGTGGGCAATCCGACTGTAACCAGAGTGTGAAATCTGACTGTAATCAGTGTGGGCAATCCGACTGTAACCAGAGTTGGCAATCCGACTGTAACCAGAGTGTGAAATCTGACTGTAATCAGTGTGGGCAATCCGACTGTAACCAGAGTTGGCAATATGACTGTAACCACAGTGGACAATCCGACTCTAACCACAGTGGACAATTCGACTGTAACCAGAGTGGGCAATCCGACTGCAACCAGAGTGGGCATTTTGACTGTAATCAGAGTGGGCAATCTGACTGTAACCACAGTGGGCAATCCGACTGTAACCAGAGTGGGCAATCTGACTGTAACAACAGTGGGCAATCTGACTGTAACCAGAGTGGGCAATCTGACTGTAAACACAGTGGGCAATCCGACTGCAACCAGAGTGGGCAATCCGACTGTAACCACAGCGGGCACTCTGACTGCAACCACAGTGGGCAATCCAACAGAAACCAGAGTGGGCAATCCGACCGCAATCAGAGTGGCTAATCTGACTGCAACTACAGTGGGCAATCCGACTGCAACCAGAATGGGCATTTTGACTGTAATCAGAATGGAAATCTGACTGTAACCACAGTGGGCAGTCCGACTGTAATCAGAGTGGGAAATCTGACTGTAATCAGTGTGGGCAATCCGACTGTAACCAGAGTTGGCAATATGACTGTAACCACAGTGGACAATCCGACTGTAACCACAGTGGACAATCCGACTGTAACCAGAGTGAGTAATCCGACTGTAAACAGAGTGGGCAATCCGAATGTAACCAGAGTGGGCAATCCACTGTAACTAGAGTGGGTAATCCAAATGCATCCAGAGTGGGCAATCTGACTGTGACCAGAGTGGGCAATCCGACTGCAACCAGATTGGCCTATCCGACTCCAACCAGAGTGGGCAATCCGACTGTAAACACAGTGAGCAATCCGACTGTAACCAGAGTGGGCTATCCGAATGTAACCAGAGTGGGCAATTAGACTGTTACCACAGTGGGCAATTAGACTGCAACCAGAGTGGGTAATTCGACTGTGACCACAGTGGGCAATCCGACTGTAACCAGAGTGGGCAATCTGACCGTAACCACAGTGGGTAATCTGACTGTAACCAGAGTGGGCAATCCGACTGTAACCACAGCGGGCACTCTGACTGCAACCACAGTGGGCAATCCAACAGAAACCAGAGTGGGCAATCCGACCGCAATCAGAGTGGCTAATCTGACTGCAACTACAGTGGGCAATCCGACTGCAACCAGAATGGGCATTTTGACTGTAATCAGAATGGAAATCTGACTGTAACCACAGTGGGCAGTCCGACTGTAACCAGAGTGGGAAATCTGACTGTAATCAGTGTGGGCAATCCGACTGTAACCAGAGTTGGCAATATGACTGTAACCACAGTGGACAATCCGACTGTAACCACAGTGGACAATCCGACTGTAACCAGAGTGAGTAATCCGACTGTAAACAGAGTGGGCAATCCGAATGTAACCAGAGTGGGCAATCCACTGTAACTAGAGTGGGTAATCCAAATGCAACCAGAGTGGGCAATCTGACTGTGACCAGAGTGGGCAATCCGACTGTAACCAGAGTGGGAAATCTGACTGTAATCAGAGTGGGCAATCCGACTGCAACCAGATTGGCCTATCCGACTCCAACCAGAGTGGGCAATCCGACTGTAAACACAGTGAGCAATCCGACTGTAACCAGAGTGGGCAATCCGAATGTAACCAGAGTGGGCAATTAGACTGTTACCACAGTGGGCAATTAGACTGCAACCAGAGTGGGTAATTCGACTGTGACCACAGTGGGCAATCCGACTGTAACCAGAGTGGGCAATCTGACCGTAACCACAGTGGGTAATCCGACTGTAACCAGAGTGGGAAATCTGACTGTTTTCAGAGTGGGCAATCCGACTGTAACCAGAGTTGGCAACATGACTTTAACCACAATGGGCAATCCGACTGTAACCACAGTTGGCAATCCAACTGTACCCAGAGTGGGCAAACCGACTATAGCCAGAGTGGACAATCAGACTGTAACCACAGTGGGCAATGCGACTGGAACCAGAGTGGGCAATCCGACAGCAACCAGAGTGAGCAACACGACTGCATCCAGAGTGGGCAATGCGACTGGAACCAGAGTGGGCAATCCGACTGTAACCACAGTGAGCAGTCCGACTGCAACCAGAGTGGGCTATCCGACTGTAAACATAGTGGGCAATCCGACTGTGACAACAGTGGGCAATCCGACTGTATACAGAGTGGGAAATCTGACTGTAATCAGAGTGGGCAATCCGACTGTAACTACAGTGGGCAATCAGACTGCAACCAGAGTGGGCAATCCGACTGTAATCAGAGTAGGAAATCTGACTGTAACTACAGTGGGCAATCGGACTGCAACCAGAGTGGGCAATCCGACTGTAATCATAGTGGGCAATCTGACTGTAACCACAGTGGGAAATCTGACTGTAATCACAGTGGGCAATCTGATTGCAACCACAGTGGGCAAACCGACTGTAACCAGAGTGGGCAATCCGACTGTAACCAGAGTGGACAACTTATTGTAACCACAGTGGGCAATCCGACGGTAACCACAGTGGGTATTCTGACTGTAACCACAGTGGGCAATCCGATTGTAACCAGAGTGGGAAATCTGACTGAAATCAGACTGGGCAATCCGACTGTCACCAGAGGTGGCAATATGAGTTTAAACACAGTGGGCAATCCGACTGTAACCACAATTGGGATTCCGACTGTACCCAGAGTGGGCAATCCGACTATAACCATAGTGGGCAATCCGACTCCCTCCAGAGTTGGCAAACCGACTGCATCCAGAGTGAGGAATCCGACTGTAGCCACAGTGGGCAATCCGACTGCAACCACAGTGGTTAATCCGACTGTAACCAGAATGGATAATCCGACGTTAACCGGAGTGGGCAATCCGACTGTAACCAGAGTGGGAAATCTGACTGTAACCACTGTGGGCAATCCGACTGTAACCAGAGTGGGAAATCTGGCTGTAATCAGTGTGGACAATCCGACTGTAACCATAGTGGGAAATCCGACTGTAACCACAGTGGGCAATGCGACTGCAATGAGACTGGCAATCTGACTGCAACCAGAGTGGGCAGTCCGACTGTAACGAGAGTGGGCAAACCGACTGCATCCAGAGTGGGCAATCCGACTATAATCAGAGTGGGAAATCTGACTATAATCAGAGTGGGCAAACGGACTGTAAACAGAGTGGGAAATCCGACTGTAACCACATTTGGCAATCCGACTGTACCCAGATTGGGAAATCCGACTGTAACCAGAGTGGACAACTATTGTAACCACAGTGTGCAATCCGACTGTAATTACAGTGGGCAATCTGACTGTAATCAGAGTGGGCAATCCGACTGTAACCAGAGTTGGCAATATGACTTTAACCACAGTGGGCAACAGTCTGTAACCACAGTTGGCAATCCGACTGTACCCAGAGTGGGCAATCCGACAGTAACCATAGTGGGCAATCCGACTGTAACTAGAGTGGGCAATCAGACTGCAACCAGAGTGGGCAATCAGACTGTAACCAGAGTGGGAAATCTGACTGTAACCACAGTGGGCAATCCTACTGTAACCAGAGTGGGCAATCTGACTGTAACTACAGTGAGCAATCTGACTGTAAACACAGTGGGCAAACCGACTGTAACCAGAGTGGGCAAACCGACTGTAACCAGAGTGGGCAATCCGACTGCAACCAGAGTGGGCAACCGACTGCAACCACAGTGGGCTATCCGATTGTAACCAGAGTGGGCAACTGATTGTAACCACAGTGGGCAATCCGATTGCATCCAGAGTAGACAATCTGACTTTAACCAGAGTGGGCAATCCGGCTGTAACCAGAGTGGTTAATCCGACTGTAACCAGAGTGGACAATCCATCTGTAACTACAGCGGGCAATCCGACTCTAACCAGAGTGGGAACTCTGACTGTAATCAGAGTGGGCAATCCGACTGTAACCAGAGTTGGCAATCTGAATGTAACCACAGTGGGCAATCCGACTGTAACTAGAGTGGCCAATCCAACTGTAACCAGAGTGGGCAACCGATCGTAACCACAGTGGGCAATGCATCTGCATCCAGAGTGGACAATCTAACTGTAACTATCGTGCGCAATCCGACTGTAACCACAGTGGACAATCCGACTGTATCCAGAGTGGGCAATCCAACTGTAACCAGAGTGGGCAATCGGACCGTAACCAGAGTGGACAATCAGACGTAACCAGAGTGGGAATTCTGACTGTAACCACAGTGGGCAATCCGACTGTAACCAGAGTGGGCAATCTGACTGTAACTACAGTGAGCAATCTGACTGTAAACACAGTGGGCAAACCGACTGTAACCAGAGTGGGCAAACCGACTGTAACCAGAGTGGGCAATCCGACTGCAACCAGAGTGGGCAACCGACTGCAACCACAGTGGGCTATCCGACTGTAACCAGAGTGGGCAACTGATTGTAACCACAGTGGGCAATCCGATTGCATCCAGAGTAGACAATCTGACTTTAACCAGAGTGGGCAATCCGGCTGTAACCAGAGTGGTTAATCCGACTGTAACCAGAGTGGACAATCCATCTGTAACTACAGCGGGCAATCCGACTGTAACCAGAGTGGGAAATCTGACTGTAATCAGAGTGGGCAATCCGACTGTAACCAGAGTTGGCAATATGACTGTAACCACAGTGGACATCTGACTCTAACCAGAGTGGACAATTCGACTGTAACCAGAGTGGGCAATCCGACTGTAACCACAGTGGGCAATCCGACTGTAACCAGAGTGGGAAATCTGACTGTAATCAGTGGGGGCAATCCGACTGTAACTAGAGTTGGCAATATGACTGTAACCACAGTGGACAATCCGACTCTAACAAGAGTGGACAATACGACTGCAACCAGAGTGGGCAATCCGACTGAAACCACAGTGGGCAATCCGACTGCAACCAGAGTGGGCAATCCGACTGTAACCACAGCGGGCACTCTGACTGTAACGACAGTGGGCAATCCAACAGCAACCAGAGTGGGCAATCCGACTGCAATCAGAGTGGGCAATCCGACTGCAACTACAGTGGGCAATCCGACTGCAACCAGAGTGGGCATTTTGACTGTAATCACAGTGGGCAATCCGACTGTAACCAGAGTGGGAAATCTGACTGTAATCAGTGTGGGCAATCCGACTGTAACCAGAGTTGGCAATATGACTGTAACCACAGTAGACAATCCGACTCTAACCACAGGGGACAATTCGACTGTAACCAGAGTGGGCAATCCGACGGGAGCCAGAGTGGGTAATCCAACTGCAACCAGAGTGGGCAATCTGACTGTAACAACAGTGGGCAATCTGACTGTAGCCAGAGTGGGCAATCTGACTGTAACCACAGTGGGCAATCCGACTGCAACCAGAGTGAGCAATCCGACTGTAACCACAGCGGGTACTCTGACTGCAACCACAGTGGGCAATCCGACAACAACCAGAGGGGGCAATACGACCGCAATCAGAGTGGCTAATCCGACTGCAACTACAGGGGGCAATCCGACTGCAACCAGAATGGGCATTTTGTCTGTAATCAGAATGGGCAATCTGACGGTAACCACAGTGGGCAGTCCGACTGTAACCAGAGTGGGAAATCTGACTGTAATCAGTGTGGGCAATCCGACTGTAACCAGAGTTGGCAATATGACTGTAACCACAGTGGACAATCCGACTGTAACCACAGTGGACAATCCGACTGTAACCAGAGTGAGCAATCCGACTGTAAACAGAGTGGGCAATCCACTGTAACTAGAGTGGGGAATCCAACTGCAACCAGAGTGGGCAATCTGACTGTAACAACAGTGGGCAATCCAACAGCAACCAGAGTGGGCAATCCGACTGCAATCAGAGTGGGCAATCCGACTGCAACTACAGTGGGCAATCCGACTGCAACCAGAGTGGGCATTTTGACTGTAAACACAGTGAGCAATCCGACTGTAACCAGAGTGGGCAATCCGAATGTAACCAGAGTGGGCAATCCGACTGTAACCAGAGTGGGTAATCCAACTGCAGCCAGCGTGGGCAATCTGACTGTAACAACAGTAGGCAAGCTGACTTTAACTACAGTGGGCAACCTGACTATGACCAGAGTAGGCAATCCAACTGTAACGAGAGTGGGCAATCCGACTGTAACCACAGCAGGAAATCTGACTGTAACCACAGTTGGCAATCCGACTGCAATCAGAGTGGGCAATCTGACTGCAATCAGAGTGGGCAATCCGACAGTAACGGCAGTGGGCAATCCGACTGCAACCAGAGTGGGCAATCTGACTGTAATCAGAGTGGGCAATCTGACTGTAACCAGAGTGGACAATGTGACTGTAACCAGAGTGGGCAATTGATTGTAACCACAGTGGGCAATCCGATTGCATCCAGAGTAGACACTCTGACTGTAACCAGAGTGGGCAATCTGACTGTAACCACAGTGGGCAATCCGGCTGTCACCAGAGTGGTTAATCCGACTGTAACCAGAGTGGACATTCCGTCGGTAACGACAGCGGGCAATCTGACTGTAACCAGAGTGGTTAGGCCGACTGTAACCAGAGTGGGGAATCCGACTGTAACCAGAGTGGGAAATCTGACTGCAACCAGAGTGGGCAATCCGACTGTAATCAGAGTGGGCAATCTGACTGCAACCAGAGTGGGCGATCCGATTGCATCCAGAGTGGACAATCTGACTGTAACCAGAGTGGGCAATTCGACTCTTACCACAGTGGGCAATTAGACTGCAACCAGAGTGGGTAATCCGACTGTGACCACAGTGGGCAATTCGACTGTAACCAGAGTGGGCAATCTGATCGTAACCACAGTGGGCAATCCGACTATAGCCAGAGTGGGAAAACTGACTGTTTTCAGAGTGGGCAATCCGACTGTAACCAGAGTTGGCAATATGACTTTAACCACAATGGGCAATCCGACTGTAACCACAGTTGGCAATCCAACTGTACCCAGAGTGGGAAAACCGACTGTAGCCAGAGTGGACAATCAGACTGTAACCACAGTGGGCAATGCGACTTGAACCAGAGTGGGCAATCCGACTCTAACCAGAGTGGGCAATCCGACTGTAACCACAGTGGGAAATCTGACTGTAACCACAGTGGGCAATCCAACTGTAACCAGAGTGGGCAATCTGACTGTAACTACAGTGAGCAATCTGACTGTAAGCACAGTTGGCAAACCGACTGCAACCAGAGTCGGCAATCCGACTGCAACCAGAGTGGGCAACAAACTGCAACCACAGTGGGCTATCCGACTGTAACCAGAGTAGGCAACTGATTGTAACCACAGTGGGCAATCCGATTGCATCCAGAGTAGACAATCTGACTTTATCCAGTATGGGCAATCCGGCTGTAACCAGAGTGGTTAATCCGACTGTAACCAGAGTGGACAATCCATCTGTAACCACAGCGGGCAATCCGACTGTAATCACAGTGGTTAATCTGACTGTAACCAGAGTGAATAATCTGACTCTAACCAGAGTGGGCAATCCGACTGTAACCAGAGTGGGAAATCTGACTGTTTTCAAAGTGGGCAATCCGAGTGTAACCAGAGTGGACAACTTATTGTAACCACAGTGGGCAATCCGACGGTAACCACAGTGGGCATTCTGACTGTAACCACAGTGGGCATTCCGATTGTAACCGGAGTGGGAAATCTGACTGAAATCAGACTGGGCAATCCGACTGTCACCAGAGGTGGCAATATGAGTTTAACCACTGTGGGCAATCCGACTGTAACCACAGTTGGCAATCCGACTGTACCCAGAGTGGGCAATCCGACTGTAACCAGAGTGGGCAATCCGATTGTAACCAGAGTTGGCAAACCGACTGCATCCAGAATGGGCAATCTGACTGTAGCCACAGTGGGCAATCCGACTGCAACCAGAGTGGTTAATCCGACTGTAACCAGAGTGAAAAATCCGACGTTAACCAGAGTGGGCAATCCGACTGTAACTAGAGTGGGAAATCTGACTGTAACCACTGTGGGCAATCCGACTGTAACCACAGTGGGAAATCTAGCTGTAATCAGTGTGGACAATCCGACTGTAACCATAGTGGGAAATCCGACTGTAACCACAATGGGCAATGCGACTGCAACGAGACTGGCAATCTGACTGCAACCAGAGTGGGCAGTCCGACTGTAACTAGAGTGGGCAAACCGACTGCAACCAGAGTCGGCAAACTGACTGCATCCAGAGTGGGCAATCCGACTGTAACCAGAGTGGATAATCCAACCTTAAACAGAGTGGGCAATCCGACTCTAACCAGAGTGGGAAATTTGACTGTAACCACTGTGGGCAATCCGACTGTAACCAGAGATGGAAATCTGGCTGTAATCAGTGTGGACAATCCGACTGTAACCAGAGTGGGAAATCCGACTGTAACCACAGTGGGCAATGCGACTGCAACGAGACTGGCAATCTGACTGCAACCAGAGTGGGCAGTCCGACTGTAACCAGAGTGGGCAAACCGACTGCAACCAGAGTCGGCAAACCGACTGCATCCAGAGTGGGCAAACCGACTGTAACCAGAGTGTGCAATCTGACTATAACCACAGTGGGCAATCCGACTGTAATCAGAGAGGGAAATCCGACTGGAGCCACATTTGGCAATCCGACTATACCCAGATTGGGCAATCCGACTGTAACCAGAGTGGACAACTTATTGTCACCATAGTGGGCAATCCGACTGTAACCACAGTGGGCAATCTGACTGTAATCAGAGTGGGCAATCCGACTGCAACTAGATTGGGCTATCCGACTCCAACCAGAGTGGGCAATCCGAATGTAACCAGAGTGGGCAATCCGACTGTAACCAGAGTGGGTAATGCAACTGCAGCCAGTGTGGGCAATCTGACTGTAACAACAGTGGGCAAGCTGACTTTAACTACAGTGGGCAATCTGACTGTGACCAGAGTGGGCAATCCAACTGTAACGAGAGTGGGCAATCCGACTGTAACCACAGCAGGAAATCTGACGGTAACCACAGTTGGCAATCCGACTGCAATCAGAGTGGGCAATCTGACTGTAATAAGAGTGGGCAATCCGACAGTAACGGCAGTGGGCAATCCGACTGCAACCAGAGTGGGCAATCTGACTGTAATCAGAGTGGGCAATCTGACTGTAACCACAGTGGACAATGTGACTGTAACCAGAGTGGGCAATTGATTGTAACCACAGTGGGAAATCTGGCTGTAACCAGAGTGGACATTCCGTCGGTAACGACAGCGGGCAATCTGACTGTAACAAGAGTGGTTAGTCCGACTGTAACCAGAGTGGTTAATCCGACTGTAACCAGAGTAAACATTCCGTCGGTAATGACAGCGGGCAATCTGACTGTAACCAGAGTGGTTAGTCCGACTGTAACCAGAGTGGGCAATCCGATTGCATCCAGAGTGGACAATCTGACTGTAACCAGAGTGGGCAATTCGACTCTTACCACAGTGGGCAATTAGACTGCAACCAGAGTGGGTAATCCGACTGTGACCACAGTGGGCAATTCGACTGTAATCAGAGTGGGCAATCTGACCGTAAGCACATTGGCAATCCGACTGTAGTCAGAGTGGGAAATCTGACTGTTTTCAGAGTGGGCAATCCGACTGTAACCAGAGTTGGCAATATGACTTTAACCACAATGGGCAATCCGACTGTAACCACAGTTGGCAATCCAACTGTACCCAGAGTGGGCAAACCGACTGTAGCCAGAGTGGACAATCAGACTGTAACCACAGTGGGCAATGCGACTGGAACCAGAGTGGTCAATCCGACTCTAACCAGAGTGGGCAATCCGACTGTAACCACAGTGGGCAATCCGACTGCAACCAGAGTGGGCTATCCGACTGTAACCAGAGTGGACAATCAGACTGTAACCAGATTGGGAAATCTGACTGTAACCACAGTGGGCAATCCGACTGTAACCAGAGTGGGCAATCTGACTGTAAGAACAGTGAGCAATCTGACTGTAAGCACAGTGGGCAAACCGACTGTAACCAGAGTGGGCAAACCGACTGTAACCAGAGTGGATATTCCGACTCTAACCAGAGTGGGCAATCCGACTGTAACCAGAGTGGGAAATCTGACAGTTTTCAGAGTGGGCAATCCGACTGTAACCAGAGTGGACAACTTATTGTAACCACAGTGGGCAATCCGACGGTAGCCACAGTGGGCATTCTGACTCTAATCACAGTGGGCATTCCGACTGTAACCAGAGTGGGAAATCTGACTGAAATCAGACTGGGCAATCCGACTGTCACCAGAGGTGGCAATATGAGTTTAACCACTGTGGGCAATCCGCCTGTAACCACAGTTGGCAATCCGACTGTACCCAGAGTGGGCAATCCGACTGTAACCAGAGTGGGCAATCCGACTGCAACCAGAGTGGTTAATCCGACTGTAACCAGAGTGAATAATCCGACGTTAACCAGAGTGGGCAATCCGACTGTAACCAGAGTGGGAAATCTGACTGTAACCACTGTAGGCAATCCGACTGTAACCAGAGTGGGAAATCTAGCTGTAATCAGTGTGGACAATCCGACTGTAACCATAGTGGGAAATCCGACTGTAACCACAATGGGCAATGCGACTGCAACGAGACTGGCAATCTGACTGCAACCAGAGTGGGCAGTCCGACGGTAACTAGAGTGGGCAAACCAACTGCAACCAGAGTCGGCAAACCGACTGCAGCAACAGTCAGGCAATCCGACTGTAACCAGAGTGGATAATCCGACCTTAAACAGAGTGGGCACTCCGACTCTAACCAGAGTGGGAAATTTGACTGTAACCACTGTGGGCAATCCGACTGTAACCAGAGATGGAAATCTGGCTGTAATCAGTGTGGACAATCCGACTGTAACCAGAGTGGGAAATCCGACTGTAACCACAGTGGGCAATGCGACTGCAACGAGACTGGCAATCCGACTGCAACCAGAGTGGGCAGTCCGACTGTAACCAGAGTGGGCAAACCGACTGCAACCAGAGTCGGCAAACCGACTGCATCCAGAGTTGACAATCCGATTGTAACCAGAGTGGGAAATCTGACTGTAATCAGAGTGGGCAAACCGACTGTAACCAGAGTGTGCAATCTGACTATAACCACAGTGGGCAATCCGACTGTAACCAGAGAGGGAAATCCGACTGGAACCACATTTGGCAATCCGACTGTACCCAGATTGGGCAATCCGACTGTAACCAGAGTGGACAACTTATTGTCACCATAGTGGGCAATCCGACTGTAACCACAGTGGGCAATCTGACTGTAATCAGAGTGGGCAATCCGACTGCAACTAGATTGGGCTATCCGACTCCAAACAGAGTGGGCAATCCGACTGTAAACACAGTGAGCAATCCGACTGTAACCAGAGTGGGCAATCCGAATGTAACCAGAGTGGGCAATCCGACTGTAACCAGAGTGGACATTCCGTCGGTACCGACAGCGAGCAATCTGACTGTAACCAGAGTGGTTAGTCCGACTGTAACCAGAGTGGGGAATCCGACTGTAACCAGAGTGGGAAATCTGACTGCAACCAGAGTGGGCAATCCGACTGTAATCAGAGTGGGCAATCTGACTGCAACCAGAGTGGGCGATCCGATTGCATCCAGAGTGGACAATCTAACTGTAACCAGAGTGGGCAATTCGACTCTTACCACAGTGGGCAATTAGACTGCAAACAGAGTGGGTAATCCGACTGTGACCACAGTGGGCAATTCGACTGTAACCAGCGTGGGCAATCTGACCGTAACCACAGTGGGCAATCCGACTGTAGCCAGAGTGGGAAAACTGACTGTTTTCAGAGTGGGCAATCCGACTGTAACCAGAGTTGGCAATATGACTTTAACCACAATGGGCAATCCGACTGTAACCACAGTTGGCAATCCAACTGTACCCAGAGTGGGCAAACCGACTGTAGCCAGAGTGGACAATCAGACTGTAACCACAGTGGGCAATGCGACTGGAACCAGAGTGGGCAATCCGACTCTAACCAGAGTGGGCAATCCGACTGTAACCACAGTGGGAAATCTGACTGTAACCACAGTGGGCAATCCAACTGTAACCAGAGTGGGCAATCTGACTGTAACTACAGTGAGCAATCTGACTGTAAGCACAGTTGGCAAACCGACTGCAACCAGAGTGGGCAATCCGACTGCAACCAGAGTGGGCAACAAACTGCAACCACAGTGGGCTATCCGACTGTAACCAGAGTAGGCAACTGATTGTAACCACAGTGGGCAATCCGATTGCATCCAGAGTAGACAATCTGACTTTATCCAGTCTGGGCAATCCGGCTGTAACCAGAGTGGTTAATCCGACTGTAACCAGAGTGGACAATCCAACTGTAACCACAGCGGGCAATCCGACTGTAACCACAGTGGTTAATCCGACTGTAACCAGAGTGGATAATCCGACTGTAACCAGAGTGGGAAATCTGACTGTTTTCAAAGTGGGCAATCCGACTGTAACCAGAGTGGACAACTTATTGTAACCACAGTGGGCAATCTGACGGTAACCACAGTGGGCATTCTGACTGTAACCACAGTGGGCATTCCGATTGTAACCGGAGTGGGAAATCTGACTGAAATCAGACTGGGCAATCCGACTGTCACCAGAGGTGGCAATATGAGTTTAACCACTGTGGGCAATCCGACTGTAACCACAGTTGGCAATCCGACTGTACCCAGAGTGGGCAATCCGACTGTAACCAGAGTGGGCAATCCGATTGTAACCAGAGTTGGCAAACCGACTGCATCCAGAGTGGGCAATCTGACTGTAGCCACAGTGGGCAATCCGACTGCAACCAGAGTGGTTAATCCGACTGTAACCAGAGTGAATAATCCGACGTTAACCAGAGTGGGCAATCCGACTGTAACTAGAGTGGGAAATCTGACTGTAACCACTGTGGGCAATCCGACTGTAACCAGAGTGGGAAATCGAGCTGTAATCAGTGTGGACAATCCGACTGTAACCATAGTGGGAAATCCGACTGTAACCACAATGGGCAATGCGACTGCAACGAGACTGGCAATCTGACTGCAACCAGAGTGGGCAGTCCGACTGTAACTAGAGTGGGCAAACCGACTGCAACCAGAGTCGGCAAACCGACTGCATCCAGAGTGGGCAATCCGACTGTAACCAGAGTGGATAATCCGACCTTAAACAGAGTGGGCAATCCGACTCTAACCAGAGTGGGAAATCTGACTGTAACCACTGTGGGCAATCCGACTGTAACCAGAGATGGAAATCTGGCTGTAATCAGTGTGGACAATCCGACTGTAACCAGAGTGGGAAATCCGACTGTAACCACAGTGGGCAATGCGACTGCAACGAGACTGGCAATCCGACTGCAACCAGAGTAGGCAGTCCGACTGTAACCAGAGTGGGCAAACCGACTGCAACCAGAGTCGGCAAACCGACTGCATCCAGAGTTGACAATCCGATTGTAACCAGAGTGGGAAATCTGACTGTAATCAGAGTGGGCAAACCGACTGTAACCAGAGTGTGCAATCTGACTATAACCACAGTGGGCAATCCGACTGTAACCAGAGAGGGAAATCCGACTGGAACCACATTTGGCAATCCGACTGTACCCAGATTGGGCAATCCGACTGTAACCAGAGTGGACAACTTATTGTCACCATAGTGGGCAATCCGACTGTAACCACAGTGGGCAATCTGACTGTAATCAGAGTGGGCAATCCGACTGCAACTAGATTGGGCTATCCGACTCCAAACAGAGTGGGCAATCCGACTGTAAACACAGTGAGCAATCCGACTGTAACCAGAGTGGGCAATCCGAATGTAACCAGAGTGGGCAATCCGACTGTAACCAGAGTGGACATTCCGTCGGTACCGACAGTGAGCAATCTGACTGTAACCAGAGTGGTTAGTCCGACTGTAACCAGAGTGGGGAATCCGACTGTAACCAGAGTGGGAAATCTGACTGCAACCAGAGTGGGCAATCCGACTGTAATCAGAGTGGGCAATCTGACTGCAACCAGAGTGGGCGATCCGATTGCATCCAGAGTGGACAATCTAACTGTAACCAGAGTGGGCAATTCGACTCTTACCACAGTGGGCAATTAGACTGCAAACAGAGTGGGTAATCCGACTGTGACCACAGTGGGCAATTCGACTGTAACCAGCGTGGGCAATCTGACCGTAACCACAGTGGGCAATCCGACTGTAGCCAGAGTGGGAAAACTGACTGTTTTCAGAGTGGGCAATCCGACTGTAACCAGAGTTGGCAATATGACTTTAACCACAATGGGCAATCCGACTGTAACCACAGTTGGCAATCCAACTGTACCCAGAGTGGGCAAACCGACTGTAGCCAGAGTGGACAATCAGACTGTAACCACAGTGGGCAATGCGACTGGAACCAGAGTGGGCAATCCGACTCTAACCAGAGTGGGCAATCCGACTGTAACCACAGTGGGAAATCTGACTGTAACCACAGTGGGCAATCCAACTGTAACCAGAGTGGGCAATCTGACTGTAACTACAGTGAGCAATCTGACTGTAAGCACAGTTGGCAAACCGACTGCAACCAGAGTGGGCAATCCGACTGCAACCAGAGTGGGCAACAAACTGCAACCACAGTGGGCTATCCGACTGTAACCAGAGTAGGCAACTGATTGTAACCACAGTGGGCAATCCGATTGCATCCAGAGTAGACAATCTGACTTTATCCAGTCTGGGCAATCCGGCTGTAACCAGAGTGGTTAATCCGACTGTAACCAGAGTGGACAATCCATCTGTAACCACAGCGGGCAATCCGACTGTAACCACAGTGGTTAATCCGACTGTAACCAGAGTGGATAATCCGACTGTAACCAGAGTGGGAAATCTGACTGTTTTCAAAGTGGGCAATCCGACTGTAACCAGAGTGGACAACTTATTGTAACCACAGTGGGCAATCTGACGGTAACCACAGTGGGCATTCTGACTGTAACCACAGTGGGCATTCCGATTGTAACCGGAGTGGGAAATCTGACTGAAATCAGACTGGGCAATCCGACTGTCACCAGAGGTGGCAATATGAGTTTAACCACTGTGGGCAATCCGACTGTAACCACAGTTGGCAATCCGACTGTACCCAGAGTGGGCAATCCGACTGTAACCAGAGTGGGCAATCCGATTGTAACCAGAGTTGGCAAACCGACTGCATCCAGAGTGGGCAATCTGACTGTAGCACAGTGGGCAATCCGACTGCAACCAGAGTGGTTAATCCGACTGTAACCAGAGTGAATAATCCGACGTTAACCAGAGTGGGCAATCCGACTGTAACTAGAGTGGGAAATCTGACTGTAACCACTGTGGGCAATCCGACTGTAACCAGAGTGGGAAATCGAGCTGTAATCAGTGTGGACAATCCGACTGTAACCATAGTGGGAAATCCGACTGTAACCACAATGGGCAATGCGACTGCAACGAGACTGGCAATCTGACTGCAACCAGAGTGGGCAGTCCGACTGTAACTAGAGTGGGCAAACCGACTGCAACCAGAGTCGGCAAACCGACTGCATCCAGAGTGGGCAATCCGACTGTAACCAGAGTGGATAATCCGACCTTAAACAGAGTGGGCAATCCGACTCTAACCAGAGTGGGAAATCTGACTGTAACCACTGTGGGCAATCCGACTGTAACCAGAGATGGAAATCTGGCTGTAATCAGTGTGGACAATCCGACTGTAACCAGAGTGGGAAATCCGACTGTAACCACAGTGGGCAATGCGACTGCAACGAGACTGGCAATCTGACTGCAACCAGAGTGGGCAAACCGACTGCAACCAGAGTCGGCAAACCGACTGCATCCAGAGTGGGCAAACCGACTGTAACCAGAGTGTGAAATCTGACTATAACCACAGTGGGCAATCCGACTGTAATCAGAGAGGGAAATCCGACTGGAGCCACATTTGGCAATCCGACTGTACCCAGATTGGGCAATCCGACTGTAACCAGAGTGGACAACTTATTGTCACCATAGTGGGCAATCCGACTGTAACCACAGTGGGCAATCTGACTGTAATCAGAGTGGGCAATCCGACTGCAACTAGATTGGGCTATCCGACTCCAACCAGAGTGGGCAATCCGAATGTAACCAGAGTGGGCAATCCGACTGTAACCAGAGTGGGTAATGCAACTGCAGCCAGCGTGGGCAATCTGACTGTAACAACAGTGGGCAAGCTGACTTTAACTACAGTGGGCAATCTGACTGTGACCAGAGTGGGCAATCCAACTGTAACGAGAGTGGGCAATCCGACTGTAACCACAGCAGGAAATCTGACGGTAACCACAGTTGGCAATCCGACTGCAATCAGAGTGGGCAATCTGACTGTAATAAGAGTGGGCAATCCGACAGTAACGGCAGTGGGCAATCCGACTGCAACCAGAGTGGGCAATCTGACTGTAATCAGAGTGGGCAATCTGACTGTAACCACAGTGGACAATGTGACTGTAACCAGAGTGGGCAATTGATTGTAACCACAGTGGGAAATCCGGCTGTAACCAGAGTGGACATTCCGTCGGTAACGACAGCGGGCAATCTGACTGTAACAAGAGTGGTTAGTCTTACTGTAACCAGAGTGGTTAATCCGACTGTAACCAGAGTGGACATTCCGTCGGTAATGACAGCGGGCAATCTGACTGTAACCAGAGTGGTTAGTCCGACTGTAACCAGAGTGGGCAATCCGATTGCATCCAGAGTGGACAATCTGACTGTAACCAGAGTGGGCAATTCGACTCTTACCACAGTGGGCAATTAGACTGCAATCAGAGTGGGTAATCCGACTGTGACCACAGTGGGCAATTCGACTGTAATCAGAGTGAGCAATCTGACCGTAAGCACATTGGCAATCCGACTGTAGTCAGAGTGGGAAATCTGACTGTTTTCAGAGTGGGCAATCCGACTGTAACCAGAGTTGGCAATATGACTTCAACCACAATGGGCAATCCGACTGTAACCACAGTTGGCAATCCAACTGTACCCAGAGTGGGCAAAACGACTGTAGCCAGAGTGGACAATCAGACTGTAACCACAGTGGGCAATGCGACTGGAACCAGAGTGGGCAATCCGACTCTAACCAGAGTGGGCAATCCGACTGTAACCACAGTGGGCAATCCGACTGCAACCAGAGTGGGCTATCCGACTGTAACCAGAGTGGACAATCAGACTGTAACCAGATTGGGAAATCTGACTGTAACCACAGTGGGCAATCCGACTGTAACCAGAGTGGGCAATCTGACTGTAACAACAGTGAGCAATCTGACTGTAAGCACAGTGGGCAAACCGACTGTAACCAGAGTGGCCAAACCGACTGTAACCAGAGTGGATATTCCGACTCTAACCAGAGTGGGCAATCCGACTGTAACCAGAGTGGGAAATCTGACTGTTTTCAGAGTGGGCAATCCGACTGTAACCAGAGTGGACAACTTATTGTAACCACAGTGGGCAATCCGACGGTAGCCACAGTGGGCATTCTGACTCTAATCATAGTGGGCATTCCGACTGTAACCAGAGTGGGAAATCTGACTGAAATCAGACTGGGCAATCCGACTGTCACCAGAGGTGGCAATATGAGTTTAACCACTGTGGGCAATCCGCCTGTAACCACAGTTGGCAATCCGACTGTACCCAGAGTGGGCAATCCGACTGTAACCAGAGTGGGCAATCCGACTGCAACCAGAGTGGTTAATCCGACTGTAACCAGAGTGAATAATCCGACGTTAACCAGAGTGGGCAATCCGACTGTAACCAGAGTGGGAAATCTGACTGTAACCACTGTGGGCAATCCGACTGTAACCAGAGTGGGAAATCTAGCTGTAATCAGTGTGGACAATCCGACTGTAACCATAGTGGGAAATCCGACTGTAACCACAATGGGCAATGCGACTGCAACGAGACTGGCAATCTGACTGCAACCAGAGTGGGCAGTCCGACTGTAACTAGAGTGGGCAAACCGACTGCAACCAGAGTCGGCAAACCGACTGCATCAACAGTGGGCAATCCGACTGTAACCAGAGTGGATAATCCGACCTTAAACAGAGTGGGCACTCCGACTCTAACCAGAGTGGGAAATGTGACTTTAACCACTGTGGGCAATCCGACTGTAACCAGAGATGGAAATCTGGCTGTAATCAGTGTGGACAATCCGACTGTAACCAGAGTGGGAAATCCGACTGTAACCACAGTGGGCAATGCGACTGCAACGAGACTGGCAATCCGACTGCAACCAGAGTGGGCAGTCCGACTGTAACCAGAGTGGGCAAACCGACTGCAACCAGAGTCGGCAAACCGACTGCATCCAGAGTTGACAATCCGATTGTAACCAGAGTGGGAAATCTGACTGTAATCAGAGTGGGCAAACCGACTGTAACCAGAGTGTGCAATCTGACTATAACCACAGTGGGCAATCCGACTGTAACCAGAGAGGGAAATCCGACTGGAACCACATTTGGCAATCCGACTGTACCCAGATTGGGCAATCCGACTGTAACCAGAGTGGACAACTTATTGTCACCATAGTGGGCAATCCGACTGTAACCACAGTGGGCAATCTGACTGTAATCAGAGTGGGCAATCCGACTGCAACTAGATTGGGCTATCCGACTCCAAACAGAGTGGGCAATCCGACTGTAAACACAGTGAGCAATCCGACTGTAACCAGAGTGGGCAATCCGAATGTAACCAGAGTGGGCAATCCGACTGTAACCAGAGTGGACATTCCGTCGGTACCGACAGCGAGCAATCTGACTGTAACCAGAGTGGTTAGTCCGACTGTAACCAGAGTGGGGAATCCGACTGTAACCAGAGTGGGAAATCTGACTGCAACCAGAGTGGGCAATCCGACTGTAATCAGAGTGGGCAATCTGACTGCAACCAGAGTGGGCGATCCGATTGCATCCAGAGTGGACAATCTAACTGTAACCAGAGTGGGCAATTCGACTCTTACCACAGTGGGCAATTAGACTGCAAACAGAGTGGGTAATCCGACTGTGACCACAGTGGGCAATTCGACTGTAACCAGCGTGGGCAATCTGACCGTAACCACAGTGGGCAATCCGACTGTAGCCAGAGTGGGAAAACTGACTGTTTTCAGAGTGGGCAATCCGACTGTAACCAGAGTTGGCAATATGACTTTAACCACAATGGGCAATCCGACTGTAACCACAGTTGGCAATCCAACTGTACCCAGAGTGGGCAAACCGACTGTAGCCAGAGTGGACAATCAGACTGTAACCACAGTGGGCAATGCGACTGGAACCAGAGTGGGCAATCCGACTCTAACCAGAGTGGGCAATCCGACTGTAACCAGAGTGGGCAATCCGATTGTAACCAGAGTTGGCAAACCGACTGCATCCAGAGTGGGCAATCTGACTGTAGCCACAGTGGGCAATCCGACTGCAACCAGAGTGGTTAATCCGACTGTAACCAGAGTGAATAATCCGACGTTAACCAGAGTGGGCAATCCGACTGTAACTAGAGTGGGAAATCTGACTGTAACCACTGTGGGCAATCCGACTGTAACCAGAGTGGGAAATCGAGCTGTAATCAGTGTGGACAATCCGACTGTAACCATAGTGGGAAATCCGACTGTAACCACAATGGGCAATGCGACTGCAACGAGACTGGCAATCTGACTGCAACCAGAGTGGGCAGTCCGACTGTAACTAGAGTGGGCAAACCGACTGCAACCAGAGTCGGCAAACCGACTGCATCCAGAGTGGGCAATCCGACTGTAACCAGAGTGGATAATCCGACCTTAAACAGAGTGGGCAATCCGACTCTAACCAGAGTGGGAAATCTGACTGTAACCACTGTGGGCAATCCGACTGTAACCAGAGATGGAAATCTGGCTGTAATCAGTGTGGACAATCCGACTGTAACCAGAGTGGGAAATCCGACTGTAACCACAGTGGGCAATGCGACTGCAACGAGACTGGCAATCTGACTGCAACCAGAGTGGGCAGTCCGACTGTAACCAGAGTGGGCAAACCGACTGCAACCAGAGTCGGCAAACCGACTGCATCCAGAGTGGGCAAACCGACTGTAACCAGAGTGTGAAATCTGACTATAACCACAGTGGGCAATCCGACTGTAATCAGAGAGGGAAATCCGACTGGAGCCACATTTGGCAATCCGACTGTACCCAGATTGGGCAATCCGACTGTAACCAGAGTGGACAACTTATTGTCACCATAGTGGGCAATCCGACTGTAACCACAGTGGGCAATCTGACTGTAATCAGAGTGGGCAATCCGACTGCAACTAGATTGGGCTATCCGACTCCAACCAGAGTGGGCAATCCGAATGTAACCAGAGTGGGCAATCCGACTGTAACCAGAGTGGGTAATGCAACTGCAGCCAGCGTGGGCAATCTGACTGTAACAACAGTGGGCAAGCTGACTTTAACTACAGTGGGCAATCTGACTGTGACCAGAGTGGGCAATCCAACTGTAACGAGAGTGGGCAATCCGACTGTAACCACAGCAGGAAATCTGACGGTAACCACAGTTGGCAATCCGACTGCAATCAGAGTGGGCAATCTGACTGTAATAAGAGTGGGCAATCCGACAGTAACGGCAGTGGGCAATCCGACTGCAACCAGAGTGGGCAATCTGACTGTAATCAGAGTGGGCAATCTGACTGTAACCACAGTGGACAATGTGACTGTAACCAGAGTGGGCAATTGATTGTAACCACAGTGGGAAATCCGGCTGTAACCAGAGTGGACATTCCGTCGGTAACGACAGCGGGCAATCTGACTGTAACAAGAGTGGTTAGTCTTACTGTAACCAGAGTGGTTAATCCGACTGTAACCAGAGTGGACATTCCGTCGGTAATGACAGCGGGCAATCTGACTGTAACCAGAGTGGTTAGTCCGACTGTAACCAGAGTGGGCAATCCGATTGCATCCAGAGTGGACAATCTGACTGTAACCAGAGTGGGCAATTCGACTCTTACCACAGTGGGCAATTAGACTGCAATCAGAGTGGGTAATCCGACTGTGACCACAGTGGGCAATTCGACTGTAATCAGAGTGAGCAATCTGACCGTAAGCACATTGGCAATCCGACTGTAGTCAGAGTGGGAAATCTGACTGTTTTCAGAGTGGGCAATCCGACTGTAACCAGAGTTGGCAATATGACTTTAACCACAATGGGCAATCCGACTGTAACCACAGTTGGCAATCCAACTGTACCCAGAGTGGGCAAACCGACTGTAGCCAGAGTGGACAATCAGACTGTAACCACAGTGGGCAATGCGACTGGAACCAGAGTGGGCAATCCGACTCTAACCAGAGTGGGCAATCCGACTGTAACCACAGTGGGCAATCCGACTGCAACCAGAGTGGGCTATCCGACTGTAACCAGAGTGGACAATCAGACTGTAACCAGATTGGGAAATCTGACTGTAACCACAGTGGGCAATCCGACTGTAACCAGAGTGGGCAATCTGACTGTAACAACAGTGAGCAATCTGACTGTAAGCACAGTGGGCAAACCGACTGTAACCAGAGTGGCCAAACCGACTGTAACCAGAGTGGATATTCCGACTCTAACCAGAGTGGGCAATCCGACTGTAACCAGAGTGGGAAATCTGACTGTTTTCAGAGTGGGCAATCCGACTGTAACCAGAGTGGACAACTTATTGTAACCACAGTGGGCAATCCGACGGTAGCCACAGTGGGCATTCTGACTCTAATCATAGTGGGCATTCCGACTGTAACCAGAGTGGGAAATCTGACTGAAATCAGACTGGGCAATCCGACTGTCACCAGAGGTGGCAATATGAGTTTAACCACTGTGGGCAATCCGCCTGTAACCACAGTTGGCAATCCGACTGTACCCAGAGTGGGCAATCCGACTGTAACCAGAGTGGGCAATCCGACTGCAACCAGAGTGGTTAATCCGACTGTAACCAGAGTGAATAATCCGACGTTAACCAGAGTGGGCAATCCGACTGTAACCAGAGTGGGAAATCTGACTGTAACCACTGTGGGCAATCCGACTGTAACCAGAGTGGGAAATCTAGCTGTAATCAGTGTGGACAATCCGACTGTAACCATAGTGGGAAATCCGACTGTAACCACAATGGGCAATGCGACTGCAACGAGACTGGCAATCTGACTGCAACCAGAGTGGGCAGTCCGACTGTAACTAGAGTGGGCAAACCGACTGCAACCAGAGTCGGCAAACCGACTGCATCAACAGTGGGCAATCCGACTGTAACCAGAGTGGATAATCCGACCTTAAACAGAGTGGGCACTCCGACTCTAACCAGAGTGGGAAATGTGACTTTAACCACTGTGGGCAATCCGACTGTAACCAGAGATGGAAATCTGGCTGTAATCAGTGTGGACAATCCGACTGTAACCAGAGTGGGAAATCCGACTGTAACCACAGTGGGCAATGCGACTGCAACGAGACTGGCAATCCGACTGCAACCAGAGTGGGCAGTCCGACTGTAACCAGAGTGGGCAAACCGACTGCAACCAGAGTCGGCAAACCGACTGCATCCAGAGTTGACAATCCGATTGTAACCAGAGTGGGAAATCTGACTGTAATCAGAGTGGGCAAACCGACTGTAACCAGAGTGTGCAATCTGACTATAACCACAGTGGGCAATCCGACTGTAACCAGAGAGGGAAATCCGACTGGAACCACATTTGGCAATCCGACTGTACCCAGATTGGGCAATCCGACTGTAACCAGAGTGGACAACTTATTGTCACCATAGTGGGCAATCCGACTGTAACCACAGTGGGCAATCTGACTGTAATCAGAGTGGGCAATCCGACTGCAACTAGATTGGGCTATCCGACTCCAAACAGAGTGGGCAATCCGACTGTAAACACAGTGAGCAATCCGACTGTAACCAGAGTGGGCAATCCGAATGTAACCAGAGTGGGCAATCCGACTGTAACCAGAGTGGACATTCCGTCGGTACCGACAGCGAGCAATCTGACTGTAACCAGAGTGGTTAGTCCGACTGTAACCAGAGTGGGGAATCCGACTGTAACCAGAGTGGGAAATCTGACTGCAACCAGAGTGGGCAATCCGACTGTAATCAGAGTGGGCAATCTGACTGCAACCAGAGTGGGCGATCCGATTGCATCCAGAGTGGACAATCTAACTGTAACCAGAGTGGGCAATTCGACTCTTACCACAGTGGGCAATTAGACTGCAAACAGAGTGGGTAATCCGACTGTGACCACAGTGGGCAATTCGACTGTAACCAGCGTGGGCAATCTGACCGTAACCACAGTGGGCAATCCGACTGTAGCCAGAGTGGGAAAACTGACTGTTTTCAGAGTGGGCAATCCGACTGTAACCAGAGTTGGCAATATGACTTTAACCACAATGGGCAATCCGACTGTAACCACAGTTGGCAATCCAACTGTACCCAGAGTGGGCAAACCGACTGCAGCCAGAGTGGACAATCAGACTGTAACCACAGTGGGCAATGCGACTGGAACCAGAGTGGGCAATCCGACTCTAACCAGAGTGGGCAATCCGACTGTAACCACAGTGGGAAATCTGACTGTAACCACAGTGGGCAATCCAACTGTAACCAGAGTGGGCAATCTGACTGTAACTACAGTGAGCAATCTGACTGTAAGCACAGTTGGCAAACCGACTGTAACCAGAGTGGGCAATCCGACTGCAACCAGAGTGGGCAACAAACTGCAACCACAGTGGGCTATCCGACTGTAACCAGAGTAGGCAACTGATTGTAACCACAGTGGGCAATCCGATTGCATCCAGAGTAGACAATCTGACTTTATCCAGTCTGGGCAATCCGGCTGTAACCAGAGTGGTTAATCCGACTGTAACCAGAGTGGACAATCCATCTGTAACCACAGCGGGCAATCCGACTGTAACCACAGTGGTTAATCCGACTGTAACCAGAGTGGATAATCTGACTCTAACCAGAGTGGGAAATCTGACTGTTTTCAAAGTGGGCAATCCGACTGTAACCAGAGTGGGCAATCTGACTGGAACTACAGTGAGCAATCTGACTGTAAGCACAGTGGGCAAACCGACTGTAACCAGAGTGGGCAAACCGACTGTAACCAGAGTGGGCAATCCGACTGCAACCAGAGTGGGCAACCGACTGCAACCACAGTGGGCTATCCGACTGTAACCAGAGTGGGCAACTGATTGTAACCACAGTGGGCAATCCGATTGCATCCAGAGTAGACAATCTGACTTTATCCAGTCTGGGCAATTCGGCTGTAACCAGAGTGGTTAATCCGACTGTAACCAGAGTGGACAATCCATCTGTAACCACAGCGGGCAATCCGACTGTAACCAGAGTGGTTAATCCGACTGTAACCAGAGTGGATAATCCGACTCTAACCAGAGTGGGCAATCCGACTGTAACCAGAGTGGGAAATCTGACTGTTTTCAGAGTGGGCAATCCGACTGTAACCAGAGTGGACAATCAGACTGTAACCAGATTGGGAAATCTGACTGTAACCACAGTGGGCAATCCGACTGTAACCAGAGTGGGCAATCTGACTGTAACTACAGTGAGCAATCTGACTGTAAGCACAGTGGGCAAACCGACTGTAACCAGAGTGGGCAAACCGACTGTAACCAGAGTGGATATTCCGACTCTAACCAGAGTGGGCAATCCGACTGTAACCAGAGTGGGAAATCAGACTGTTTTCACAGTGGGCAATCCGACTGTAACCAGAGTGGACAACTTATTGTAACCACAGTGGGCAATCCGACGGTAACCACAGTGGGCATTCTGACTGTAACCACAGTGGGCATTCCGATTGTAACCGGAGTGGGAAATCTGACTGAAATCAGACTGGGCAATCCGACTGTCACCAGAGGTGGCAATATTAGTTTAACCACTGTGGGCAATCCGATTGTAACCACAGTTGGCAATCCGACTGTACCCAGAGTGGGCAATCCGACTGTAACCAGAGTGGGCAATCCGATTGTAACCAGAGTTGGCAAACCGACTGCATCCAGAGTGGGCAATCTGACTGTAGCCACTGTGGGCAATCCGACTGCAACCAGAGTGGTTAATCCGACTGTAACCGGAGTGAATAATCCGACGTTAACCAGAGTGGGCAATCCGACTGTAACTTGAGTGGGAAATCTGACTGTAACCACTGTGGGCAATCCGACTGTAACCAGAGTGGGAAATCTAGCTGTAATCAGTGTGGACAATCCGACTGTAACCATAGTGGGAAATCCGACTGTAACCACAATGGGCAATGCGACTGCAACGAGACTGGCAATCTGACTGCAACCAGAGTGGGCAGTCCGACTGTAACTAGAGTGGGCAAACCGACTGCAACCAGAGTCGGCAAACCGACTGCATCCAGAGTGGGCAATCCGACTGTAACCAGAGTGGATAATCCGACCTTAAACAGAGTGGGCAATCCGACTCTAACCAGAGTGGGAAATTTGACTGTAACCACTGTGGGCAATTCGACTGTAACCAGAGATGGAGATCTGGCTGTAATCAGTGTGGACAATCCGACTGTAACCAGAGTGGGAAATCCGACTGTAACCACAGTGGGCAATGCGACTGCAACGAGACTGGCAATCTGACTGCAACCAGAGTGGGCAGTCCGACTGTAACCAGAGTGGGCAAACCGACTGCAACCAGAGTCGGCAAACCGACTGCATCCAGAGTGGGCAAACCGACTGTAACCAGAGTGTGCAATCTGACTATAACCACAGTGGGCAATCCGACTGTAACCAGAGAGGGAAATCCGACTGGAGCCACATTTGGCAATCCGACTGTACCCAGATTGGGCAATCCGACTGTAACCAGAGTGGACAACTTATTGTCACCATAGTGCGCAATCCGACTGTAACCACAGTGGGCAATCTGACTGTAATCAGAGTGGGCAATCCGACTGCAACTAGATTGAGCTATCCGACTCCAACCAGAGTGGGCAATCCGAATGTAACCAGAGTGGGCAATCCGACTGTAACCAGAGTGGGTAATCCAACTGCAGCCAGCGTGGGCAATCTGACTGTAACAACAGTGGGCAAGCTGACTTTAACTACAGTGGGCAATCTGACTGTGACCAGAGTGGGCAATCCAACTGTAACGAGAGTGAGCAATCCGACTGTAACCACAGCAGGAAATCTGACTGTAACCACAGTTGGCAATCCGACTGCCATCAGAGTGGGCAATCTGACTGCAATCAGAGTGGGTAATCCGACAGTAATGGCAGTGGGCAATCTGACTGCAACCAGAGTGGGCAATCTGACTGTAATCAGAGTGGGCAATCTGACTGTAACCACAGTGGACAATGTGACTGTAACCAGAGTGGGCAATTGATTGTAACCACAGTGGGAAATCCGGCTGTAACCAGAGTGGACATTCCGTCGGTAACGACAGCGGGCAATCTGACTGTAACAAGAGTGATTAGTCCGACTGTAACCAGAGTTGTTAATCCGACTGTAACCAGAGTGGACATTCCGTCGGTAATGACAGCGGGCAATCTGACTGTAACCAGAGTGGTTAGTCCGACTGTAAACAGAGTGGGCAATCCGACTGTAACCAGAGTGGGAAATCTGACTGCAACCAGAGTGGGCAATCCGACTGTAATCAGAGTGGGCAATCTGACTGCAACCAGAGTGGGCAATCCGATTGCATCCAGAGTGGACCATCTGACTGTAACCAGAGTGGGCAATTCGACTCTTACCACAGTGGGCAACTAGACTGCAACCAGAGTGGGTAATCCGACTGTGACCACAGTGGGCAATTCGACTGTAATCAGAGTGGGCAATCTGACCGTAAGCACATTGGCAATCCGATTGTAGTCAGAGTGGGAAATCTGACTGTTTTCAGAGTGGGCAATCAGACTGTAACCAGAGTTGGCAATATGACTTTAACCACAATGGGCAATCCGACTGTAACCACAGTTGGCAATCCAACTGTACCCAGAGTGGGCAAACCGACTGTAGCCAGAGTGGACAATCAGACTGTAACCACAGTGGGCAATGCGACTGGAACCAGAGTGGGCAATCCGACTCTAACCAGAGTGGGCAATCAGACTGTAACCAGATTGGGAAATCTGACTGTAACCACAGTGGGCAATCCGACTGTAACCAGAGTGGGCAATCTGACTGTAACTACAGTGAGCAATCTGACTGTAAGCACAATGGGCAAACCGACTGTAACCAGAGTGGGCAAACCGACTGTAACCAGAGTGGATATTTCGACTCTAACCAGAGTGGGCAATCCGACTGTAACCAGAGTGGGAAATTAGACTGTTTTCACAGTGGGCAATCCGACTGTAACCAGAGTGGACAACTTATTGTAACCACAGTGGGCAATCCGACGGTAGCCACAGTGGGCATTCTGACTCTAATCACAGTGGGCATTCCGACTGTAACCAGAGTGGGAAATCTGACTGAAATCAGACTGGGCAATCCGACTGTCACCAGAGGTGGCAATATGAGTTTAACCACTGTGGGCAATCCGACTGTAACCACAGTTGGCAATCCGACTGTACCCAGAGTGGGCAATCCGACTGTAACCAGAGTGGGCAATCCGATTGTAACCAGAGTTGGCAAACCGACTGCATCCAGAGTGGGCAATCTGACTGTAGCCACAGTGGGCAATCCGACTGCAACCAGAGTGGTTAATCCGACTGTAACCAGAGTGAATAATCCGACGTTAACCAGAGTGGGCAATCCGACTGTAACCAGAGTGGAAAATCTGACTGTAACCACTGTGGGCAATCCGACTGTAACCAGAGTGGGAAATCTAGCTGCAATCAGTGTGGACAATCCGACTGTAACCATAGTGGGAAATCCGACTGTAACCACAATGGGCAATGCGACTGCAACGAGACTGGCAATCTGACTGCAACCAGAGTGGGCAGTCCGACTGTAACTAGAGTGGGCAAACCGACTGCAACCAGAGTCGGCAAACCGACTGCATCCAGAGTGGGCAATCCGACTGTAACCAGAGTGGATAATCCGACCTTTAACAGAGTGGGCACTCCGACTCTACCCAGAGTAGGAAATTTGACTGTAACCACTGTGGGCAATCCGACTGTAACCAGAGATGGAAATCTGGCTGTAATCAGTGTGGACAATCCGACTGTAACCAGAGTGGGAAATCCGACTGTAACCAAAGTGGGCAATGCGACTGCAACGAGACTGGCAATCCGACTGCAACCAGAGTGGCAGTCCGACTGTAACCAGAGTGGGCAAACCGACTGCAACCAGAGTCGGCAAACCGACTGCATCCAGAGTTGACAATCCGATTGTAACCAGAGTGGGAAATCTGACTGTAATCAGAGTGGGCAAACCGACTGTAACCAGAGTGTGCAATCTGACTATAACCACAGTGGGCAATCCGACTGTAACCAGAGAGGGAAATCCGACTGGAACCACATTTGGCAATCCGACTGTACCCAGATTGGGCAATCCGACTGTAACCAGAGTGGACAACTTATTGTCACCATAGTGGGCAATCCGACTGTAACCACAGTGGGCAATCTGACTGTAATCAGAGTGGGCAATCCGACTGCAACTAGATTGGGCTATCCGACTCCAATCAGAGTGGGCAATCCGACTGTAAACACAGTGAGCAATCCGACTGTAACCAGAGTGGGCAATCCGAATGTAACCAGAGTGGGCTTTCCGACTGTAACCAGAGTGGGTAATCCAACTGCAGCCAGCTTGGGCAATCTGACTGTAACAACAGTGGGCAAGCTGACTTTAACTACAGTGGGCAATCTGACTGTGACCAGAGTGGGCAATCCAACTGTAACGAGAGTGGGCAATCCGACTGTAACCACAGTGGGCAATCCGACTGCAATCAGAGTGGGCAATCTGACTGCAATCAGAGTGGGCAATGTGACTGTAACCAGAGTGGGCAATTGATTGTAACCACAGTGGGCAATCCGATTGCATCCAGAGTAGACACTCTGACTGTAACCAGAGTGGGCAATCTGACTGTAACCACAGTGGGCAATCCGGCTGTAACCAGAGTGGGAAATCCGGCTGTAACCAGAGTGGACATTCCGTCGGTAACGACAGCGGGCAATCTGACTGTAACCAGAGTGGTTAGTCCGACTGTAGCCAGAGTGGGAAATCTGACTGCAACCAGAGTGGGCAATCCGACTGTAATCAGAGTGGGCAATCTGACTGCAACCAGAGTGGGCAATCCGATTGCATCCAGAGTGGACAATCTGACTGTAACCAGAGTGGGCAATTCGACTCTTACCACAATGGGCAATTAGACTGCAACCAGAGTGGGTAATCCGACTGTGACCACAGTGGGCAATTCGACTGTAACCAGAGTGGGCAATCTAACCGTAACCACAGTGGGCAATCCGACTGTAGCCAGAGTGGGTAATCTGACTGTTTTCAGAGTGGGCAATCCGACTGTAACCAGAGTTGGCAATATGACTTTAACCACAATGGGCAAACCGACTGTAACCACAGTTGGCAATCCAACTGTACCCAGAGTGGGCAAACCGACTGTAGCCAGAGTGGACAAACAGAATGTAACCACAGTGGGCAATGCGACTGGAACCAGAGTGGGCAATCCGACTCTAACCAGAGTGGGCAATCCGACTGTAACCACAGTGGGCAATCCAACTGCAACCAGAGTGGGCTATCCGACTGTAACCAGAGTGGACAATCAGACTGTAACCAGATTGGGAAATCTGACTGTAACCACAGTGGGCAATCCGACTGTAACCAGAGTGGGCAATCTGACTGTAACTACAGTGAGCAATCTGACTGTAAGCACAGTGGGCAAACCGACTGTAACCAGAGTGGGCAAACCGACTGTAACCAGAGTGGGCAATCCGACTGCAACCAGAGTGGGCAACCGACTGCAACCACAGTGGGCTATCCGACTGTAACCAGAGTGGGCAACTGATTGTAACCACAGTGGGCAATCCGATTGCTTCCAGAGTAGACAATCTGACTTTATCCAGTCTGGGCAATCCGGCTGTAACCAGAGTGGTTAATCCGACTGTAACCAGAGTGGACAATCCATCTGTAACCACAGCGGTCAATCCGACTGTAACCACAGTGGTTAATCCGACTGTAACCAGAGTGGATAATCCGAATCTAACCAGAGTGGGCAATCCGACTGTAACCAGAGTGGACAACTTATTGTAACCACAGTGGGCAATCCGACGGTAACCACAGTGGGCATTCTGACTGTAACCACAGTGGGCATTCCGACTGTAACCGGAGTGGGAAATCTGACTGAAATCAGACTGGGCAATCCGACTGTCACCAGAGGTGGCAATATGAGTTTAACGACTGTGGGCAATCCGACTGTAACCAGAGTGGGCAATCTGACTGTAACTACAGTGAGCAATCTGACTGTAAGCACAGTGGGCAAACCGACTGTAACCAGAGTGGGCAAACCGACTGTAACCAGAGTGGATATTCCGACTCTAACCAGAGTGGGCAATCCGACTGTAACCAGAGTGGGAAATCTGACTGTAACCACTGTGGGCAATCCGACTGTAACCAGAGTGGGAAATCTAGCTGTAATCAGTGTGGACAATCCGACTGTAACCATAGTGGGAAATCCGACTGTAACCACAATGGGCAATGCGACTGCAACGAGACTGGCAATCTGACTGCAACCAGAGTGGGCAGTCCGACTGTAACTAGAGTGGGCAAACCGACTGCAACCAGAGTCGGCAAACCGACTGCATCCAGAGTGGGCAATCCGACTGTAACCAGAGTGGATAATCCGACCTTAAACAGAGTGGGCACTCCGACTCTAACCAGAGTGGGAAATTTAACTGTAATCACTGTGGGCAATCCGACTGTAACCAGAGTGGGAAATCTGGCTGTAACCACTGTGGGCAATCCGACTGTAACCAGAGTGGGAAATCTAGCTGTAATCAGTGTGGACAATCCGACTGTAACCATAGTGGGAAATCCGACTGTAACCACAATGGGCAATGCGACTGCAACGAGACTGGCAATCTGACTGCAACCAGAGTGGGCAGTCCGACTGTAACTTGAGTGGGCAAACCGACTGCAACCAGAGTCGGCAAACCGACTGCATCCAGAGTGGGCAATCCGAATGTAACCAGAGTGGATAATCCGACCTTAAACAGAGTGGGCAATCCGACTCTAACCAGAGTGGGAAATTTGACTGTAACCACTGTGGGCAATCCGACTATAACCAGAGATGGAAATCTGGCTGTAATCAGTGTGGACAATCCGACTGTAACCAGAGTGGGAAATCCGACTGTAACCACAGTGGGCAATGCGACTGCAACGAGACTGGCAATCTGACTGCAACCAGAGTGGGCAGTCCGACTGTAACCAGAGTGGACAAACCGACTGCATCCAGAGTCGGCAAACCGACTGCATCCAGAGTTGACAATCCGATTGTAACCAGAGTGGGAAATCTGACTGTAATCAGAGTGGGCAAACCGACTGTAACCAGAGTGTGCAATCTGACTATAACCACAGTGGGCAATCCGACTGTAACCAGAGAGGGAAATCCGACAGGAACCACATTTGGCATTCCGACTCTACCCAGATTGGGCAATCCGACTGTAACCAGAGTGGACAACTTATTGTCACCATAGTGGGCAATCCGACTGTAACCACAGTGGGCAATCTGACTGTAATCAGAGTGGGCAATCCGACTGCAACTAGATTGGGCTATCCGACTCCAACCAGAGTGGGCAATCCGACTGTAAACACAGTGAGCAATCCGACTGTAACCAGAGTGGGCAATGCGAATGTAACCAGAGTGGGTAATCGAACTGCAGCCAGCGTGGGCAATCTGACTGTAACAACAGTGGGCAAGCTGACTTTAACTACAGTGGGCAATCTGACTGTGACCAAAGTGGGCAAGCCAACTGTAACGAGAGTGGGCAATCCGACTGTAACCACAGCAGGAAATCTGACTGTAACCACAGTTGGCAATCCGACTGCAATCAGAGTGGGCAATCTGACTGCAATCAGAGTGGGCAATCCGACAGTAACGGCAGTGGGCAATCCAACTGCAACCAGAGTGGGCAATCTGACTGTAATCAGAGTGGGCAATCTGACTGTAACCACAGTGGACAATGTGACTGTAACCAGAGTGGGCAATTGATTGTAACCACAGTGGGAAATCCGGCTGTAACCAGAGTGGACATTCCGTCGGTAACGACAGCGGGCAATCTGACTGTAACCAGAGTGGTTAGTCCGACTGTAACCAGAGTGGGCAATCCGACTGTAACCAGAGTGGGAAATCTGACTGCAACCAGAGTGGGCAATCCGACTGTAATCAGAGTGGGCAATCTGACTGCAACCAGAGTGGGCAATCCGATTGCATCCAGAGTGGACAATCTGACTGTAACCAGAGTGGGCAATTCGACTCTTACCACAGTGGGCAATTAGACTGCAACTAGAGTGGGTAATCCGACTGTGACAACAGTGGGCAATTTGACTGTAAGCACAGTGGGCAATCCGACTGTACCCAGAGTGGGCAAACCGACTGTAGCCAGAGTGGACAATCAGACTGTAACCACAGTGGGCAATGCGACTGGAACCAGAGTGGGCAATCCGACTCTAACCAGAGTGGGCAATCCGACTGTAAACACAGTGCGCAATCCGACTGCAACCAGAGTGGGCTATCCGACTGTAACCAGAGTGGACAATCAGACTGTAACCAGATTGGGAAATCTGACTGTAACCACAGTGGGCAATCCGACTGTAACCAGAGTGGGCAATCTGACTGTAACTACAGTGAGCAATCTGACTGTAAGCACAGTGGGCAAACCGACTGTAACCAGAGTGGGCATACCGACTGTAACCAGAGTGGACAATCTGACTGCAACCAGAGTGGGCAACCGACTGCAACCACAGTGGGCTATCCGACTGTAACCAGAGTGGGCAACTGATTGTAACTACAGTGGGCAATCCGATTGCATCCAGAGTAGACAATCTGACTTTATCCAGTCTAGGCAATTCGGCTGTAACAAGAGTGGTTAATCCGACTGTAACCAGAGTGGACAATCCATCTGTAACCACAGCGGGCAATCCGACTGTAACCAGAGTGGTTAATCCGACTGTAAACAGAGTAGGCAATCCGACTGTAACCAGAGTGGGAAATCTGACTGTTTTCAGAGTGGGCAATCCGACTGTAACCAGAGTGGACAATCAGACTGTAACCAGATTGGGAAATCTGACTGTAACCACAGTGGGCAATCCGACTGTAACCAGAGTGGGCAATCTGACTGTAACTACAGTGAGCAATCTGACTGTAAGCACAGTGGGCAAACCGACTGTAACCAGAGTGGGCAAACCGACTGTAACCAGAGTGGATATTCCGACTCTAACCAGAGTGAGCAATCCGACTGTAACCAGAGTGGGAAATCTGACTGTAACCACTGTGGGCAATCCGACTGTAACCAGAGTGGGAAATCTAGCTGTAATCAGTGTGGACAATCCGACTGTAACCATAGTGGGAAATCCGACTGTAACCACAATGGGCAATGCGACTGCAACGAGACTGGCAATCTGACTGCAACCAGAGTGGGCAGTCCGACTGTAACTAGAGTGGGCAAACCGACTGCAACCAGAGTCGGCAAACCGACTGCATCCAGAGTGGGCAATCCGACTGTAACCAGAGTGGATAATCCGACCTTAAACAGAGTGGGCACTCCGACTCTACCCAGAGTGGGAAATTTAACTGTAATCACTGTGGGCAATCCGACTGTAACCAGAGTGGGAAATCTGGCTGTAATCAGTGTGGACAATCCGACTGTAACCAGAGTGGGAAATCCGACTGTAACCACAGTGGGCAATGCGACTGCAACGAGACTGGCAATCTGACTGCAACCAGAGTGGGCAGTCCGACTGTAACCAGAGTGGGCAAACCGACTGCAACCAGCGTCGGCAAACCGACTGCATCCAGAGTTGACAATCCGATTGTAACCAGAGTGGGAAATCTGACTGTAATCAGAGTGGGCAAACCGACTGTAACCAGAGAATGCAATCTGACTATAACCACAGTGGGCAATCCGACTGTAACTAGATTGGGCTATCCGACTCCAACCAGAGTGGACAACTTATTGTCACCATAGTGGGCAATCCGACTGTAACCACAGTGGGCAATCTGACTGTAATCAGAGTGGGCAATCCGACTGCAACTAGATTGGGCTATCCGACTCCAACCAGAGTGGGCAATCCGACTGTAAACACAGTGAGCAATCCGACTGTAACCAGAGTGGGCAATCCGAATGTAACCAGAGTGGGCAATCCGACTGTAACCAGAGTGGGTAATCCAACTGCAGCCAGCGTGGGCAATCTGACTGTAACAACAGTGGGCAAGCTGACTTTAACTACAGTGGGCAATCTGACAGTGACCAGAGTGGGCAATCCAACTGTAACGAGAGTGGGCAATCCGACTGTAACCACAGCAGGAAATCTGACTTTAACCACAGTTGGCAATCCGACTGCAATCAGAGTGGGCAATCTGACTGCAATCAGAGTGGGCAATCCGACAGTAACGGCAGTGGGCAATCTGACTGCAACCAGAGTGGGCAATCTGACTGTAATCAGAGTGGGCAATCTGACTGTAACCACAGTGGACAATGTGACTGTAACCAGAGTGGGCAATTGATTGTAACCACAGTGGGCAATCCGATTGCATCCAGAGTAGACACTCTGACTGTAACCAGAGTGGGCAATCTGACTGTAACCACAGTGGGCAATCCGGCTGTAACCAGAGTGGTTAATCCGACTGTAACCAGAGTGGACATTCCGTCGGTAACGACAGCGGGCAATCTGACTGTACCCAGAGTGGGCAATCTGACTGTAACCAGAGTGGGCAATCCGATTGTAACCAGAGTTGGCAAACCGACTGCATGCAGAGTGGGCAATCTGACTGTAGCCACTGTGGGCAATCCGACTGCAACCAGAGTGGTTAATCCGACTGTAACCAGAGTGAATAATCCAACGTTAACCAGAGTGGGCAATCCGACTGTAACCAGAGTGGGAAATCTAGCTGTAATCAGTGTGGACAATCCGACTGTAACCATAGTGGGAAATCGGAATGTAACCAAAATGGGCAATGCGACTGCAACGAGACTGGCAATCTGACTGCAACCAGAGTGGGCAGTCCGACTGTAACTAGAGTGGGCAAACCGACTGCAACCAGAGTCGGTAAACCGACTGCATCCAGAGTGGGCAATCCGACTGTAACCAGAGTGGATAATCCGACCTTAAACAGAGTGGGCACTCCGACTCTACCCAGAGTGGGAAATTTAACTGTAATCACTGTGGGCAATCCGACTGTAACCAGAGATGGAAATCTGGCTGTAATCAGTGTGGACAATCCGACTGTAACCAGAGTGGGAAATCCGACTGTAACCACAGTGGGCAATGCGACTGCAACGAGACCGGCAATCCGACTGCAACCAGAGTGGGCAGTCCGACTGTAACCAGAGTGGGCAAACCGGCTGCAACCAGAGTCGGCAAACCGACTGCATCCAGAGTTGACAATCCGATTGTAACCAGAGTGGGAAAGCTGACTGTAATCAGAGTGGGCAAACCGACTGTAACCAGAGTGTGCAATCTGACTATAACCACAGTTGGCAATCCGACTGTAACCAAGGAGGGAAATCCGACTGGACCCACATTTGGCATTCCGACTGTACCCAGATTGGGCAATCCGACTGTAACCAGAGTGGACAACTTATTGTCACCATAGTGGGCAATCCGACTGTAACCACAGTGGGCAATCTGACTGTAATCAGAGTGGGCAATCCGACTGCAACTAGATTGGGCTATCCGACTCCAACCAGAGTGGACAACTTATTGTCACCATAGTGGGCAATCCGACTGTAACCACAGTGGGCAATCTGACTGTAATCAGAGTGGGCAATCCGACTGCAACTAGATTGGGCTATCCGACTCCAACCAGAGTGGGCAATCCGACTGTAAACACAGTGAGCAATCCGACTGTAACCAGAGTGGGCAATCCGAATGTAACCAGAGTGGGCAATCCGACTGTAACCAGAGTGGGTAATCCAACTGCAGCCAGCGTGGGCAATCTGACTGTAACAACAGTGGGCAAGCTGACTTTAACTACAGTGGGCAATCTGACTGTGACCAGAGTGGGCAATCCAACTGTAACGAGAGTGGGCAATCCGACTGTAACCACAGCAGGAAATCTGACCGTAACCACAGTTGGCAATCCGACTGCAATCAGAGTGGGCAATCTGACTGCAATCAGAGTGGGCAATCCGACAGTAACGGCAGTGGGCAATCTGACTGCAACCAGAGTGGGCAATCTGACTGTAATCAGAGTGGGTAATCTGACTGTAACCACAGTGGACAATGTGACTGTAACCAGAGTGGGCAATTGATTGTAACCACAGTGGGCAATCCGATTGCATCCAGAGTAGACACTCTGACTGTAACCAGAGTGGGCAATCTGACTGTAACAACAGTGGGCAATCCGGCTGTAAACAGAGTGGTTAATCCGACTGTAACCAGAGTGGACATTCCGTCGGTAACGACAGTGGGCAATCTGACTGTAACCAGAGTGGTTAGTCCGACTGTAACCAGAGTGGGCAATCCGACTGTAACCAGAGTGGGAAATCTGACTGCAACCAGAGTGGGCAATCCGACTGTAATCAGAGTGGGCAATCTGACTGCAACCAGAGTGGGCAATCCGATTGCATCCAGAGTGGACAATCTGACTGTAACCAGAGTGGGCAATTCGACTCTTACGACAGCGGGCAATCTGACTGTAACCAGAGTGGTTAGTCCGACTTTAACCAGAGTGGGCAATCCGACTGTAACCAGAGTGGGAAATCTGACTGCAACCAGAGTGGGCAATCCGACTGTAATCAGAGTGGGCAATCTGACTGCAACCAGAGTGGGCAATCCCATTGCATCCAGAGTGGACAATCTGACTGTAACCAGAGTGGGCAATTCGACTCTTACCACAGTGGGCAATTAGACTGCAACCAGAGTGGGTAATCCGACTGTGACCACAGTGGGCAATTCGACTGTAACCAGAGTGGGCAATCTGACCGTAACCACAGTGGGCAATCCGACTGTAGCCAGAGTGGGAAATCTGACTGTTTTCAGAGTGGGCAATCCGACTGTAACCAGAGTGGGCAATCTGACTGGAACTACAATGGGCAATCCGACTGTAACCACAGTTGGCAATCCAACTGTACCCAGAGTGGGCAAACCGACTGTAGCCAGAGTGGACAATCAGAATGTAACCACAGTGGGCAATGCGACTGGAACCAGAGTGGGCAATCCGACTCTAACCAGAGTGGGCAATCCGACTGTAACCACAGTGGGCTATCCGACTGCAACCAGAGTGGACAATCAGACTGTAACCAGATTGGGAAATCTGACTGTAACCACAGTGGGCAATCCGACTGTAACCAGAGTGGGCAATCTGACTGGAACTACAGTGAGCAATCTGACTGTAAGCACAGTGGGCAAACCGACTGTAACCAGAGTGGGCAAACTGACTGTAACCAGAGTGGGCAATCCGACTGCAACCAGAGTGGGCAACCGACTGCAACCACAGTGGGCTATCCGACTGTAACCAGAGTGGGCAACTGATTGTAACCACAGTGGGCAATCCGATTGCATCCAGAGTAGACAATCTGACTTTATCCAGTCTGGGCAATTCGGCTGTAACCAGAGTGGTTAATCCGACTGTAACCAGAGTGGACAATCCATCTGTAACCACAGCGGGCAATCCGACTGTAACCAGAGTGGTTAATCCGACTGTAACCAGAGTGGATAATCCGACTCTAACCAGAGTGGGCAATCCGACTGTAACCAGAGTGGGAAATCTGACTGTTTTCAGAGTGGGCAATCCGACTGTAACCAGAGTGGACAATCAGACTGTAACCAGATTGGGAAATCTGACTGTAACCACAGTGGGCAATCCGACTGTAACCAGAGTGGGCAATCTGACTGTAACTACAGTGAGCAATCTGAGTGTAAGCACAGTGGGCAAACCGACTGTAACCAGAGTGGGCAATCCGACGGTAACCACAGTGGGCATTCTGACTCTAATCACAGTGGGCATTCCGACTGTAACCAGAGTGGGAAATCTGACTGAAATCAGACTGGGCAATCCGACTGTCACCAGAGGTGGCAATATGAGTTTAACCACTGTGGGCAATCCGACTGTAACCACAGTTGGCAATCCGACTGTACCCAGAGTGGGCAATCCGACTGTAACCAGAGTGGGCAATCCGATTGTAACCAGAGTTGGCAAACCGACTGCATGCAGAGTGGGCAATCTGACTGTAGCCACAGAGGACAATCCGACTGCAACCAGAGTGGTTAATCCGACTGTAACCAGAGTGAATAATCCAACGTTAACCAGAGTGGGCAATCCGACTGTAACCAGAGTGGGAAATCTAGCTGTAATCAGTGTGGACAATCCGACTGTAACCATAGTGGGAAATCGGAATGTAACCACAATGGGCAATGCGACTGCAACGAGACTGGCAATCTGACTGCAACCAGAGTGGGCAGTCCGACTGTAACTAGAGTGGGCAAACCGACTGCAACCAGAGTCGGTAAACCGACTGCATCCAGAGTGGGCAATCCGACTGTAACCAGAGTGGATAATCCGACCTTAAACAGAGTGGGCACTCCGACTCTACCCAGAGTGGGAAATTTAACTGTAATCACTGTGGGCAATCCGACTGTAACCAGAGATGGAAATCTGGCTGTAATCAGTGTGGACAATCCGACTGTAACCAGAGTGGGAAATCCGACTGTAACCACAGTGGGCAATGCGACTGCAACGAGACCGGCAATCCGACTGCAACCAGAGTGGGCAGTCCGACTGTAACCAGAGTGGGCAAACCGGCTGCAACCAGAGTCGGCAAACCGACTGCATCCAGAGTTGACAATCCGATTGTAACCAGAGTGGGAAAGCTGACTGTAATCAGAGTGGGCAAACCGACTGTAACCAGAGTGTGCAATCTGACTATAACCACAGTTGGCAATCCGACTGTAACCAAGGAGGGAAATCCGACTGGACCCACATTTGGCATTCCGACTGTACCCAGATTGGGCAATCCGACTGTAACCAGAGTGGACAACTTATTGTCACCATAGTGGGCAATCCGACTGTAACCACAGTGGGCAATCTGACTGTAATCAGAGTGGGCAATCCGACTGCAACTAGATTGGGCTATCCGACTCCAACCAGAGTGGACAACTTATTGTCACCATAGTGGGCAATCCGACTGTAACCACAGTGGGCAATCTGACTGTAATCAGAGTGGGCAATCCGACTGCAACTAGATTGGGCTATCCGACTCCAACCAGAGTGGGCAATCCGACTGTAAACACAGTGAGCAATCCGACTGTAACCAGAGTGGGCAATCCGAATGTAACCAGAGTGGGCAATCCGACTGTAACCAGAGTGGGTAATCCAACTGCAGCCAGCGTGGGCAATCTGACTGTAACAGCAGTGGGCAAGCTGACTTTAACTACAGTGGGCAATCTGACTGTGACCAGAGTGGGCAATCCAACTGTAACGAGAGTGGGCAATCCGACTGTAACCACAGCAGGAAATCTGACCGTAACCACAGTTGGCAATCCGACTGCAATCAGAGTGGGCAATCTGACTGCAATCAGAGTGGGCAATCCGACAGTAACGGCAGTGGGCAATCTGACTGCAACCAGAGTGGGCAATCTGACTGTAATCAGAGTGGGTAATCTGACTGTAACCACAGTGGACAATGTGACTGTAACCAGAGTGGGCAATTGATTGTAACCACAGTGGGCAATCCGATTGCATCCAGAGTAGACACTCTGACTGTAACCAGAGTGGGCAATCTGACTGTAACAACAGTGGGCAATCCGGCTGTAAACAGAGTGGTTAATCCGACTGTAACCAGAGTGGACATTCCGTCGGTAACGACAGTGGGCAATCTGACTGTAACCAGAGTGGTTAGTCCGACTGTAACCAGAGTGGGCAATCCGACTGTAACCAGAGTGGGAAATCTGACTGCAACCAGAGTGGGCAATCCGACTGTAATCAGAGTGGGCAATCTGACTGCAACCAGAGTGGGCAATCCGATTGCATCCAGAGTGGACAATCTGACTGTAACCAGAGTGGGCAATTCGACTCTTACGACAGCGGGCAATCTGACTGTAACCAGAGTGGTTAGTCCGACTTTAACCAGAGTGGGCAATCCGACTGTAACCAGAGTGGGAAATCTGACTGCAACCAGAGTGGGCAATCCGACTGTAATCAGAGTGGGCAATCTGACTGCAACCAGAGTGGGCAATCCCATTGCATCCAGAGTGGACAATCTGACTGTAACCAGAGTGGGCAATTCGACTCTTACCACAGTGGGCAATTAGACTGCAACCAGAGTGGGTAATCCGACTGTGACCACAGTGGGCAATTCGACTGTAACCAGAGTGGGCAATCTGACCGTAACCACAGTGGGCAATCCGACTGTAGCCAGAGTGGGAAATCTGACTGTTTTCAGAGTGGGCAATCCGACTGTAACCAGAGTGGGCAATCTGACTGGAACTACAATGGGCAATCCGACTGTAACCACAGTTGGCAATCCAACTGTACCCAGAGTGGGCAAACCGACTGTAGCCAGAGTGGACAATCAGAATGTAACCACAGTGGGCAATGCGACTGGAACCAGAGTGGGCAATCCGACTCTAACCAGAGTGGGCAATCCGACTGTAACCACAGTGGGCTATCCGACTGCAACCAGAGTGGACAATCAGACTGTAACCAGATTGGGAAATCTGACTGTAACCACAGTGGGCAATCCGACTGTAACCAGAGTGGGCAATCTGACTGGAACTACAGTGAGCAATCTGACTGTAAGCACAGTGGGCAAACCGACTGTAACCAGAGTGGGCAAACTGACTGTAACCAGAGTGGGCAATCCGACTGCAACCAGAGTGGGCAACCGACTGCAACCACAGTGGGCTATCCGACTGTAACCAGAGTGGGCAACTGATTGTAACCACAGTGGGCAATCCGATTGCATCCAGAGTAGACAATCTGACTTTATCCAGTCTGGGCAATCCGGCTGTAACCAGAGTGGTTAATCCGACTGTAACCAGAGTGGACAATCCATCTGTAACCACAGCGGTCAATCCGACTGTAACCAGAGTGGTTAATCCGACTGTAACCAGAGTGGATAATCCGACTCTAACCAGAGTGGGCAATCCGACTGTAACCAGAGTGGGAAATCTGACTGTTTTCAGAGTGGGCAATCCGACTGTAACCAGAGTGGACAACTTATTGTAACCACAGTGGGCAATCCGACGGTAACCACAGTGGGCATTCTGACTGTAACCACAGTGGGCATTCCGATTGTAACCAGAGTGGGAAATCTGACTGAAATCAGACTGGGCAATCCGACTGTCACCAGAGGTGGCAATATGAGTTTAACCACTGTGGGCAATCCGACTGTAACCACAGTTGGCAATCCGACTGTACCCAGAGTGGGCAATCCGACTGCAACCAGAGTGAATAATCCGACGTTAACCAGAGTGGGCAATCCGACTGTAACCAGAGTGGGAAATCTGACTGTAACCACTGTGGGCAATCCGACTGTAACCAGAGTGGGAAATCTAGCTGTAATCAGTGTGGACAATCCGACTGTAACCATAGTGGGAAATCCGACTGTAACCACAATGGGCAATGCGACTGCAACGAGACTGGCAATCTGACTGCAACCAGAGTGGGCAGTCCGACTGTAACTAGAGTGGGCAAACCGACTGCAACCAGAGTCGGCAAACCGACTGCATCCAGAGTGGGCAATCCGACTGTAACCAGAGTGGATAATCCGACCTTAAACAGAGTGGGCAATCCGACTCTAACCAGACTGGGAAATTTGACTGTAACCACTGTGGGCAATCCGACTGTAACCAGAGATGGAAATCTGGCTGTAATCAGTGTGGACAATACGACTGTAACCAGAGTGGGAAATCCGACTGTAACCAGAGTGGGCAATGCGACTGCAACGAGACTGGCAATCTGACTGCAACCAGAGTGGGCAGTCCGACTGTAACCAGAGTGGGCAAACCGACTGCAACCAGCGTCGGCAAACCGACTGCATCCAGAGTTGACAATCCGATTGTAACCAGAGTGGGAAATCTGACTGTAATCAGAGTGGGCAAACCGACTGTAACCAGAGTGTGCAATCTGACTATAACCACAGTGGGCAATCCGACTGTAACCAGAGAGGGAAATCCGACTGGAACCACATTTGGCAATCCGACTGTACCCAGATTGGGCAATCCGACTGTAACCAGAGTGGACAACTTATCGTCACCATAGTGGGCAATCCGACTGTAACCACAGTGGGCAATCTGACTGTAATCAGAGTGGGCAATCCGACTGCAACTAGATTGGGCTATCCGACTCCAACCAGAGTGGGCAATCCGACTGTAAACACAGTGAGCAATCCGATTGTAACCAGAGTGGGCAATCCGAATGTAACCAGAGTGGGCAATCCGACTGTAACCAGAGTGGGTAATCCAACTGCAGCCAGCGTGGGCAATCTGACTGTAACAACAGTGGGCAAGCTGACTTTAACTACAGTGGGCAATCTGACTGTGACCAAAGTGGGCAAGCCAACTGTAACGAGAGTGGGCAATCCGACTGTAACCACAGCAGGAAATCTGACTGTAACCACAGTTGGCAATCCGACTGCAATCAGAGTGCGCAATCTGACTGCAATCAGAGTGGGCAATCCGACAGTAACGGCAGTGGGCAATCCGATTGCAACCAGAGTGGGCAATCTGACTGTAATCAGAGTGGGCAATCTGACTGTAACCACAGTGGACAATGTGACTGTAACCAGAGTGGGCAATTGATTGTAACCACAGTGGGAAATCCGGCTGTAACCAGAGTGGACATTCCGTCGGTAACGACAGCGGGCAATCTGACTGTAACCAGCGTGGCGAGTCCGACTGTAACCAGAGTGGGCAATCCGACTGTAACCAGAGTGGGAAATCTGACTGCAACCAGAGTGGGCAATCCGACTGCAATCAGAGTGGGCAATCTGACTGCAACCAGAGTGGGCAATCCCATTGCATCCAGAGTGGACAATCTGACTGTAACCAGAGTGGGCAATTCGACTCTTACCACAGTGGGCAATTAGACTGCAACTAGAGTGGGTAATCCGACTGTGACAACAGTGGGCAATTCGACTGTAACCAGAGTGGGCAATCTGACCGTAACCACAGTGGGCAATCCGACTGTAGCCAGAGTGGGAAATCTGACTGTTTTCAGAGTGGGCAATCCGACTGTAACCAGAGTTGGCAATATGACTTTAACCACAATGGGCAATCCGACTGTAACCACAGTTGGCAATCCAACTGCACCCAGAGTGGGCAAACCGACTGTAGCCAGAGTGGACAATCAGACTGTAACCACAGTGGGCAATGCGACTGGAACCAGAGTGGGCAATCCGACTCTAACCAGAGTGGGCAATCCGACTGTAACCACAGTGGGCAATCCGACTGCAACCAGAGTGGGCTATCCGACTGTAACCAGAGTGGACAATCAGACTGTAACCAGATTGGGAAATCTGACTGTAACCAGAGTGGGCAATCTGACTGTAACTACAGTGAGCAATCTGACTGTAAGCACAGTGGGCAAACCGACTGTAACCAGAGTGGGCAAACCGACTGTAACCAGAGTGGGCAATCCGACTGCAACCAGAGTGGGCAACCGACTGCAACCACAGTGGGCAATCCGATTGCATCCAGAGTAGACAATCTGACTTTATCCAGTCTGGGCAATCCAGCTGTAACCAGAGTGGTTTATCCGACTGTAACCAGAGTGGACAATCCATCTGTAACCACAGCAGGCAATCCGACTGTAACCAGAGTGGGCAATCCGACTGTAACCAGAGTGGGAAATCTGACTGTTTTCAGAGTGGGCAATCCGACTGTAACCAGAGTGGACAACTTATTGTAACCACAGTGGGCAATCCGACGGTAACCACAGTGGGCATTCTGACTGTAACCACAGTGGGCATTCCGACTGTAACCAGAGTGGGAAATCTGACTGAAATCAGACTGGGCAATCCGACTGTCACCAGAGGTGGCAATATGAGTTTAACCACTGTGGGCAATCCGACTGTAACCACAGTTGGCAATCCGACTGTACCCAGAGTGGGCAATCCGACTGTAACCAGAGTGGGCAATCCGATTGTAACCAGAGTTGGCAAACCGACTGCATCCAGAGTGGGCAATCTGACTGTAGCCACAGTGGGCAATCCGACTGCAACCAGAGTGGTTAATCCGACTGTAACCAGAGTGAATAATCCGACGTTAACCAGAGTGGGCAATCCGACTGTAACCAGAGTGGGAAATCTGACTGTAACCACTGTGGGCAATCCGACTGTAACCAGAGTGGGAAATCTAGCTGTAATCAGTGTGGACAATCCGACTGTAACCATAGTGGGAAATCGGAATGTAACCACAATGGGCAATGCGACTGCAACGAGACTGGCAATCTGACTGCAACCAGAGTGGGCAGTCCGACTGTAACTAGAGTGGGCAAACTGACTGCAACCAGAGTCGGCAAACCGACTGCATCCAGAGTGGGCAATCCGACTGTAACCAGAGTGGATAATCCGACCTTAAACAGAGTGGGCAATCCGACTCTAAGCAGAGTGGGAAATTTGACTGTAACCACTGTGGGCAATCCGACTGTAACCAGAGATGGAAATCTGGCTGTAATCAGTGTGGACAATCCGACTGTAACCAGAGTGGGAAATCCGACTGTAACCACAGTGGGCAATGCGACTGCAACGAGACTGGCAATCTGACTGCAACCAGAGTGGGCAGTCCGAATGTAACCAGAGTGGGCAAACCGACTGCAACCAGAGTCGGCAAACCGACTGCATCCAGAGTGGGCAAACCGACTGTAACCAGAGTGTGCAATCTGACTATAACCACAGTGGGCAATCCGACTGTAACCAGAGAGGGAAATCCGACTGGAACCACATTTGGCAATCCGACTGTACCCAGATTGGGCAATCCGACTGTAACCAGAGTGGACAACGTATTGTCACCATAGTGGGCAATCCGACTGTAACCACAGTGGGCAATCTGACTGTAATCAGAGTGGGCAATCCGACTGCAACTAGATTGGGCTATCCGACTCCAACCAGAGTGGGCAATCCGACTGTAAACACAGTGAGCAATCCGACTGTAACCAGAGTGGGTAATCCGAATGTAACCAGAGTGGGCAATCCGACTGTAACCAGAGTGGGTAATCCAACTGCAGCCAGCGTGGGCAATCTGACCTGTAACAACAGTGGGCAAGCTGACTTTAACTACAGTGGGCAATCTGACTGTGACCAGAGTGGGCAATCCAACTGTAACGAGAGTGGGCAATCCGACTGTAACCACAGCAGGAAATCTGACTGTAACCACAGTTGGCAATCCGACTGCAATCAGAGTGGGCAATCTGACTGCAATCAGAGTGGGCAATCCGACAGTAACGGCAGTGGGCAATCCGACTGCAACCAGAGTGGGCAATCTGACTGTAATCAGAGTGGGCAATCTGAATTTAACCACAGTGGACAATGTGACTGTAACCAGAGTGGGCAATTGATTGTAACCACATTGGGCAATCCGGGTGTAACCAGAGTGGGAAATCTGACTGCAACCAGAGTGGGCAATCCGACTGTAATCAGAGTGGGCAATCTGACTGCAACCAGAGTGGGCAATCCGATTGCATCCAGAGTGGGCAATCTGACTGTAACCACAGTGGGCAATCCGGCTGTAACCAGAGTGGTTAATCCAACTGTAACTAGAGTGGACATTCCATCGGTAACGACAGCGGGCAATCTGAATGTAACCAGAGAGGTTAGTCCGACTGTAACCAGAGTGGGGAATCCGACTGTAACCAGAGTGGGAAATCTGACTGCAACCAGAGTGGGCAATCCGACTGTAATCAGAGTGGGCAATCTGATTGCAATCCGAGTGGGCAATCCGATTGCATCCAGAGTGGACAATCTGACTGTAACCAGAGTGGGCAATTCGACTCTTACCACAGTGGGCAATTAGCCTGCAACCAGAGTGGGTAATCCGACTGTGACCACAGTGGGCAATTCGACTGTAACCAGAGTGGGCTATCTGACCGTAACCACAGTGGGCAATCCGACTGTAGCCAGAGTGGGAAATCTGACTGTTTTCAGAGTGGGCAATCCGACTGTAACCACAGTTGGAAATCCAACTGTACCCAGAGTGGGCAAACCGACTGTAGCCAGAGTGGACAATCAGACTGTAACCACAGTGGGCAATGCGACTGGAACCAGAGTGGGCAATCCGACTCTAACCAGAGTGGGCAATCCGACTGTAACCACAGTGGGCAATCCGACTGCAACCAGAGTGGGCTATCCGACTGTAACCAGAGTGGACAATCAGACTGTAACCAGAGTGGGAAATCTGACTGTAACCACAGTGGGCAAACCGACTGCATCCAGAGTGGGCAATCCGACTTTAACCAGAGTGGGAAATCTGACTGTAATCAGAGTGGGCAAACCGACTGTAAACAGAGTGGGCAATCTGACTGTAACCACAGTCGGCAATCCGACTGTAACTAGAGAGGGAAATCCGACTGTAACCACATTTGGCAAACCGACTGTACCCAGATTGGGAAATCCGACTGTAACCAGAGTGGACAAATTATTGTAACCACAGTGTGCAATCCGACTGTAACTACAGTGGGCAATCTGACTGTAATCAGAGTGGGCAATCCGACTGTAACCAGAGTTGGCAATATGACTTTAACCACAGTGGGCAATCAGGCTGTAACCACAGTTGGTAATCCGACAGTACCCAGAGTCGGCAATCCGACAGTAACCATAGTGGGCAATCCGACTGTAACTACAGTGGGCAATCAGACTGCAACCAGAGTGGGCAAACAGACTGCAATCAGAGTGGACAATCTGACTGTAACCAGAGTGGGCAATCTGACTGTAACCACAGTGGGCAATCCGACTGCAACCAGAGTGGACAATCCGAATGCAATCAGACTGGGCAATCTGACTGTAACCACAGTGGGCAATCCGACTGTAACCAGAGTGGGCAATGCGACTGCATCCAGAGTGGGCATTCAGACTGTAAACACAGCGGGCAATCCGACTGCAACCACAGTGGGCAATCCGACTGCAACCACAGTGGGCAATCTGAATGTAACAACAGTGGGCAATCCGACTGTAACTAGAGTGGCCAATCCGACTGTAACCAGAGTGGGCAATCGATCGTAAACACAGTGGGCAATGCATCTGCATCCAGAGTGGACAATCTAACTGTAACTATCGTGCGCAATCCGACTGTAACCACAGTGGACAATCGGACTGTATCCAGAGTGGGCAATCCAACTGTAACCAGAGTGGGCAATCGGACCGTAACCAGAGTGGACAATCAGACTGTAACCAGAGTGGGAAATCTGACTGTAACCACAGTGGGCAATCCGACTGTAACCAGAGTGGGCAATCTGACTGTAACTACAGTGAGCAATCTGACTGTAAACACAGTGGGCAAACCGACTGTAACCAGAGTGGGCAAACCGACTGTAACCAGAGTGGGCAATCCGACTGCAACCAGAGTGGGCAACCGACTGCAACCACAGTGGGCTATCCGACTGTAACCAGAGTGGGCAACTGATTGTAACCACAGTGGGCAATCCGATTGCATCCAGAGTAGACAATCTGACTTTAACCAGAGTGGGCAATCCGGCTGTAACCAGAGTGGTTAATCCGACTGTAACCAGAGTGGACAATCCATCTGTAACCACAGCGGGCAATCCGACTGTAACCAGAGTGGGAAATCTGACTGTAATCAGAGTGGGCAATCCGACTGTAACCAGAGTTGGCAATATGACTGTAACCACAGTGGACAATCCGACTCTAACCACAGTGGACAATTCGACTGTAACCAGAGTGGGCAATCCGACTGTAACCACAGTGGGCAATCCGACTGTAACCAGAGTGGGAAATCTGACTGTAATCAGTGTGGGCAATCCGACTGTAACCAGAGTTGGCAATATGACTGTAACCACAGTGGACAATCCGACTCTAACCACAGTGGACAATTCGACTGTAACCAGAGTGGGCAATCCGACTGTAACCATAGTGGGCAATCCGACTGCAACCAGAGTGGGCAATCCGACTGTAACCACAGCGGGCACTCTGACTGTAACCACAGTGAGCAATCCAACAGCAACCAGAGTGGGCAATCCGACTGCAATCAAAGTGGGCAATCCGACTGCAACTACAGTGGGCAATCCGACTGCAACCAGAATGGGCATTTTGTCTGTAATCAGAATGGGCAATCTGAATGTAACCACAGTGGGCAGTCCGACTGTAACCAGAGTGGGAAATCTGACTGTAATCAGTGTGGGCAATCCGACTGTAACCAGAGTTGGCAATATGACTGTAACTACAGTGGACAATCCGACTGTAACCACAGTGGACAATCCGACTGTAACCAGAGTGAGTAATCCGACTGTAAACAGAGTGGGCAATCCGAATGTAACCAGAGTGGGCAATCCACAGTAACTAGAGTGGGTAATCCAACTGCAACCAGAGTGGGCAATCTGACTGTAACAACAGTGGGCAATCTGAATTTAACTACAGTGGGCAATCTGACTGTGACCAGAGTGGGCAATCCGACTGTAATCAGAGTGGGCAATCCGACTGCAACTAGATTGGGCTATCCAACTCCAACCAGAGTGGGCAATCCGACTGTAAACACAGTGAGCAATCCGACTGTAACCAGAGTGGGCAATCCGAATGTAACCAGAGTGGGCAATCCGACTGTAACCAAAGTGGGAAATTTGACTGTATTCAGAGTGGCCAATCCGACTGCAACTAGTTTGGGCTATCCGACTCCAACCAGAGTGGGCAATCCGACTGTAAACACAGTGAGCAATTCGACTGTAACCAGAGTGGGCAATCCGAATGTAACCAGAGTGGGCAATCCGACTGTAACCAGAGTGGATAATCCAACTGCAGCCAGCGTGGGCAATCTGACTGTAACAACAGTAGGCAAGCTGACTTTAACTACAGTGGGCAATCTGACTGTGACCAGAGTGGGCAATCCAACTGTAACGAGAGTGGGCAATCCGACTGTAACCACAGCAGGAAATCTGACTGTAACCACAGTTGGCAATCCGACTGCAATCAGAGTGGGCAAAGTGACTGCAATCAGAGTGGGCAATCCGATCAGTAACGGCAGTGGGCAATCCGACTGCAATCAGAGTGGGCAATCTGACTGCAATCAGAGTGGGCAATCCAACAGTAACGGCAGTGGGCAATCCGAATGCAACCAGAGTGGGCAATCTGACTGTAATCAGAGTGGGCAATCTGACTGTAACCACAGTGGACAATGTGACTGTAACCAGAGTGGGCAATTGATTGTAACCACAGTGGGCAATCCGATTGCATCCAGAGTAGACACTCTGACTGTAACCAGAGTGGGCAATCTGACTGTAACCACAGTGGGCAATCCGGCTGTAACCAGAGTGGTTAATCCGACTGTAACCAGAGTGGACATTCCGTCGGTAACGACAGCGGGCAATCTGACTGTAACCAGAGTGGTTAGTCCGACTGTAACCAGAGTGGGCAATCCGACTGTAACCAGAGTGGGAAATCTGACTGCAACCAGAGTGTGCAATCCGACTGTAATCAGAGTGGGCAATCTGACTGCAACCAGAGTGGGCAATCCAATTGCATCCAGAGTGGACAATCTGACTGTAACCAGAGTGGGCAATTCGACTCTTACCACAGTGGGCAATTAGACTGCAACCAGAGTGGGTAATCCGACTGTGACCACAGTGGGCAATTCGACTGTAACCAGAGTGGGCAATCTGACCGTAACCACAGTGGGCAATCCGACTGTAGCCAGAGTGGGAAATCTGACTGTAACCACAGTTGGCAATCCGACTGCAATCAGAGTGGGCAATCTGACTGCAATCAGAGTGGGCAATCCGACAGTAACGGCAATGGGCAATCCGATTGCAACCAGAGTGGGCAATCTGACTGTAATCAGAGTGGGCAATCTGACTGTAACCACAGTGGACAATGTGACTGAAACCAGAGTGGGCAATTGATTGTAACCACAGTGGGAAATCCGGCTGTAACCAGAGTGGACATTCCGTCGGTAACGACAGCGGGCAATCTGACTGTAACCAGCGTGGTGAGTCCGACTGTAACCAGAGTGGGCAATCCGACTGTAACCAGAGTGGGAAATCTGACTGCAACCAGAGTGGGCAATCCGACTGCAATCAGAGTGGGCAATCTGACTGCAACCAGAGTGGGCAATCCCATTGCATCCAGAGTGGACAATCTGACTGTAACCAGAGTGGGCAATTCGACTCTTACCACAGTGGGCAATTAGACTGCAACTAGAGTGGGTAATCCGACTGTGACAACAGTGGGCAATTCGACTGTAACCAGAGTGGGCAATCTGACCGTAACCACAGTGGGCAATCCGACTGTAGCCAGAGTGGGAAATCCGACTGTTTTCAGAGTGGGCAATCCGACTGTAACCAGAGTTGGCAATATGACTTTAACCACAATGGGCAATCCGACTGTAACCACAGTTGGCAATCCAACTGTACCCAGAGTGGGCAAACCGACTGTAGCCAGAGTGGACAATCAGACTGTAACCACAGTGGGCAATGCGACTGGAACCAGAGTGGGCAATCCGACTCTAACCAGAGTGGGCAATCCGACTGTAACCACAGTGGGCAATCCGACTGCAACCAGAGTGGGCTATCCGACTGTAAGCAGAGTGGACAATCAGACTGTAACCAGATTTGGAAATCTGTCTGTAACCAGAGTGGGCAATCTGACTGTAACTGCAGTGAGCAATCTGACTGTAAGCACAGTGGGCAAACCGACTGTAACCAGAGTGGGCAAACCGACTGTAACCAGAGTGGGCTATCCGACTGCAACCAGAGTGGGCAACTGATTGTAACCACAGTGGGCAATCCGATTGCATCCAGAGTAGACAATCTGACTTTATCCAGTCTGGGCAATCCAGCTGTAACCAGAGTGGTTTATCCGACTGTAACCAGAGTGGACAATCCATCTGTAACCACAGCAGGCAATCCGACTGTAACCAGAGTGGTTAATCCGACTGTAACCAGAGTGGATAATCCGACTCTAACCAGAGTGGGCAATCCGACTGTAACCAGAGTGGGAAATCTGACTGTTTTCAGAGTGGGCAATCCGACTGTAACCAGAGTGGACAACTTATTGTAACCACAGTGGGCAATCCGACGGTAACCACAGTGGGCATTCTGACTGTAACCACAGTGGGCATTCCGATTGTAACCAGAGTGGGAAATCTGACTGAAATCAGACTGGGCAATCCGACTGTCACCAGAGGTGGCAATATGAGTTTAACCACTGTGGGCAATCCGACTGTAACCACAGTTGGCAATCCGACTGTACCCAGAGTGGGAAATCTGACTGTTTTCAGAGTGGGCAATCCGACTGTAACCAGAGTGGACAACTTATTGTAACCACAGTGGGCAATCCGACGGTAACCACAGTGGGCATTCTGACTGTAACCACAGTGGGCATTCCGACTGTAACCAGAGTGGGAAATCTGACTGAAATCAGACTGGGCAATCCGACTGTCACCAGAGGTGGCAATATGAGTTTAACCACTGTGGGCAATCCGACTGTAACCACAGTTGGCAATCCGACTGTACCCAGAGTGGGCAATCCGACTGTAACCAGAGTGGGCAATCCGATTGTAACCAGAGTTGGCAAACCGACTGCATCCAGAGTGGGCAATCTGACTGTAGCCACAGTGGGCAATCCGACTGCAACCAGAGTGGTTAATCCGACTGTAACCAGAGTGAATAATCCGACGTTAACCAGAGTGGGCAATCCGACTGTAACCAGAGTGGGAAATCTGACTGTAACCACTGTGGGCAATCCGACTGTAACCAGAGTGGGAAATCTAGCTGTAATCAGTGTGGACAATCCGACTGTAACCATAGTGGGAAATCGGAATGTAACCACAATGGGCAATGCGACTGCAACGAGACTGGCAATCTGACTGCAACCAGAGTGGGCAGTCCGACTGTAACTAGAGTGGGCAAACTGACTGCAACCAGAGTCGGCAAACCGACTGCATCCAGAGTGGGCAATCCGACTGTAACCAGAGTGGATAATCCGACCTTAAACAGAGTGGGCAATCCGACTCTAAGCAGAGTGGGAAATTTGACTGTAACCACTGTGGGCAATCCGACTGTAACCAGAGATGGAAATCTGGCTGTAATCAGTGTGGACAATCCGACTGTAACCAGAGTGGGAAATCCGACTGTAACCACAGTGGGCAATGCGACTGCAACGAGACTGGCAATCTGACTGCAACCAGAGTGGGCAGTCCGAATGTAACCAGAGTGGGAAAACCGACTGCAACCAGAGTCGGCAAACCGACTGCATCCAGAGTTGACAATCCGATTGTAACCAGAGTGGGAAATCTGACTGTAATCAGAGTGGGCAAACCGACTGTAACCAGAGTGTGCAATCTTACTATAACCACAGTGGGCAATCCGACTGTAACCAGAGAGGGAAATCCGACTGGAACCACATTTGGCAATCCGACTGTACCCAGATTGGGCAATCCGACTGTAACCAGAGTGGACAACTTATTGTCACCATAGTGGGCAATCCGACTGTAACCACAGTGGGCAATCTGACTGTAATCAGAGTGGGCAATCCGACTGCAACTAGATTGGGCTATCCGACTCCAACCAGAGTGGGCAATCCGACTGTAAACACAGTGAGCAATCCGACTGTAACCAGAGTGGGTAATCCGAATGTAACCAGAGTGGGCAATCCGACTGTAACCAGAGTGGGTAATCCAACTGCAGCCAGCGTGGGCAATCTGACTGTAACAACAGTGGGCAAGCTGACTTTAACTACAGTGGGCAATCTGACTGTGACCAGAGTGGGCAATCCAACTGTAACGAGAGTGGGCAATCCGACTGTAACCACAGCAGGAAATCTGACTGTAACCACAGTTGGCAATCCGACTGCAATCAGAGTGGGCAATCTGACTGCAATCAGAGTGGGCAATCCGACAGTAACGGCAGTGGGCAATCCGACTGCAACCAGAGTGGGCAATCTGACTGTAATCAGAGTGGGCAATCTGAATTTAACCACATTGGACAATGTGACTGTAACCAGAGTGGGCAATTGATTGTAACCACATTGGGCAATCCGGGTGTAACCAGAGTGGGAAATCTGACTGCAACCAGAGTGGGCAATCCGACTGTAATCAGAGTGGGCAATCTGACTGCAACCAGAGTGGGCAATCCGATTGCATCCAGAGTGGGCAATCTGACTGTAACCACAGTGGGCAATCCGGCTGTAACCAGAGTGGTTAATCCAACTGTAACTAGAGTGGACATTCCATCGGTAACGACAGCGGGCAATCTGAATGTAACCAGAGAGGTTAGTCCGACTGTAACCAGAGTGGGGAATCCGACTGTAACCAGAGTGGGAAATCTGACTGCAACCAGAGTGGGCAATCCGACTGTAATCAGAGTGGGCAATCTGATTGCAATCCGAGTGGGCAATCCGATTGCATCCAGAGTGGACAATCTGACTGTAACCAGAGTGGGCAATTCGACTCTTACCACAGTGGGCAATTAGCCTGCAACCAGAGTGGGTAATCCGACTGTGACCACAGTGGGCAATTCGACTGTAACCAGAGTGGGCAATCTGACCATAACCACAGTGGGCAATCCGACTGTAGCCAGAGTGGGAAATCTGACTGTTTTCAGAGTGAGCAATCCGACTGTAACCAGAGTTGGCAATATGACTTTAACCACAATGGGCAATCCGACTGTAACAACAGTTGGAAATCCAACTGTACCCAGAGTGGGCAAACCGACTGTAGCCAGAGTGGACAATCAAGCTGTAACCACAGTGGGCAATGCGACTGGAACCAGAGTGGGCAATCCGACTCTAACCAGAGTGGGCAATCCGACTGTAACCACAGTGGGCAATCCGACTGCAACCAGAGTGGGCTATCCGACTGTAACCAGAGTGGACAATCAGACTGTAACCAGAGTGGGAAATCTGACTGTAACCACAGTGGGCAAACCGACTGCATCCAGAGTGGGCAATCCGACTATAACCAGAGTGGGAAATCTGACTGTAATCAGAGTGGGCAAACCGACTGTAAACAGAGTGGGCAATCTGACTGTAACCACAGTGGGCAATCCGACTGTAACTAGAGAGGGAAATCCGACTGTAACCACATTTGGCAAACCGACTGTACCCAGATTGGGAAATCCGACTGTAACCAGAGTGGACAAATTATTGTAACCACAGTGTGCAATCCGACTGTAACTACAGTGGGCAATCCGACTGTAACCAGAGTTGGCAATATGACTTTAACCACAGTGGGCAATCAGTCTCTAACCACAGTTGGTAATCCGACAGTACCCAGAGTCGGCAATCCGACAGTAACCATAGTGGGCAATCCGACTGTAACTACAGTGGGCAATCAGACTGCAACCAGAGTGGGCAAACAGACTGCAATCAGAGTGGGCAATGCGACTGCATCCAGAGTGGGCATTCAGACTGTAAACACAGCGGGCAATCCGTCTGCAACCACAGTGGGCAATCCGACTGCAACCACAGTGGGCAATCTGAATGTAACAACAGTGGGCAATCCGACTGTAACTAGAGTGGCCAATCCGACTGTAACCAGAGTGGGCAATCGATCGGAAACACAGTGGGCAATGCATCTGCATCCAGAGTGGACAATCTAACTGTAACTATCGTGCGCAATCCGACTGTAACCACAGTGGACAATCGGACTGTATCCAGAGTGGGCAATCCAACTGTAACCAGAGTGGGCAATCGGACCGTAACCAGAGTGGACAATCAGACTGTAACCAGAGTGGGAAATCTGACTGTAACCACAGTGGGCAATCCGACTGTAACCAGAGTGGGCAATCTGACTGGAACTACAGTGAGCAATCTGACTGTAAACACAGTGGGCAAACCGACTGTAACCAGAGTGGGCAAACCGACTGTAACCAGAGTGGGCAATCCGACTGCAACCAGAGTGGGCAACCGACTGCAACCACAGTGGGCTATCCGACTGTAACCAGAGTGGGCAACTGATTGTAACCACAGTGGGCAATCCGATTGCATCCAGAGTAGACAATCTGACTTTAACCAGAGTGGGCAATCCGGCTGTAACCAGAGTGGTTAATCAACTGTAACCAGAGTGGACAATCCATCTGTAACCACAGCGGGCAATCCGACTGTAACCAGAGTGGGAAATCTGACTGTAATCAGAGTGGGCAATCCGACTGTAACCAGAGTTGGCAATATGACTGTAACCACAGTGGACAATCCGACTCTAACCACAGTGGACAATTCGACTGTAACCAGAGTGGGCAATCCGACTGTAACCACAGTGGGCAATCCGACTGTAACCAGAGTGGGAAATCTGACTGTAATCAGTGTGGGCAATCCGACTGTAACCAGAGTTGGCAATATGACTGTAACCACAGTGGACAATCCGACTCTAACCACAGTGGACAATTCGACTGTAACCAGAGTGGGCAATCCGACTGTAACCACAGTGGGCAATCCGACTGCAACCAGAGTGGGCAATCCGACTGTAACCACAGCGGGCACTCTGACTGTAACCACAGTGAGCAATCCAACAGCAACCAGAGTGGGCAATCCGACTGCAATCAAAGTGGGCAATCCGACTGCAACTACAGTGGGCAATCCGACTGCAACCAGAATGGGCATTTTGTCTGTAATCAGAATGGGCAATCTGACTGTAACCACAGTGGGCAGTCCGACTGTAACCAGAGTGGGAAATCTGACTGTAATCAGTGTGGGCAATCCGACTGTAACCAGAGTTGGCAATATGACTGTAACTACAGTGGACAATCCGACTGTAACCACAGTGGACAATCCGACTGTAACCAGAGTGAGTAATCCGACTGTAAACAGAGTGGGCAATCCGAATGTAACCAGAGTGGGCAATCCACAGTAACTAGAGTGGGTAATCCAACTGCAACCAGAGTGGGCAATCTGACTGTAACAACAGTGGGTAATCTGAATTTAACTACAGTGGGCAATCTGACTGTGACCAGAGTGGGCAATCCGACTGTAATCAGAGTGGGCAATCCGACTGCAACTAGATTGGGCTATCCAACTCCAACCAGAGTGGGCAATCCGACTGTAAACACAGTGAGCAATCCGACTGTAACCAGAGTGGGCAATCCGAATGTAACCAGAGTGGGCAATCCGACTGTAACCAAAGTGGGAAATTTGACTGTATTCAGAGTGGCCAATCCGACTGCAACTAGTTTGGGCTATCCGACTCCAACCAGAGTGGGCAATCCGACTGTAAACACAGTGAGCAATTCGACTGTAACCAGAGTGGGCAATCCGAATGTAACCAGAGTGGGCAATCCGACTGTAACCAGAGTGGATAATCCAACTGCAGCCAGCGTGGGCAATCTGACTGTAACAACAGTAGGCAAGCTGACTTTAACTACAGTGGGCAATCTGACTGTGACCAGAGTGGGCAATCCAACTGTAACGAGAGTGGGCAATCCGACTGTAACCACAGCAGGAAATCTGACTGTAACCACAGTTGGCAATCCGACTGCAATCAGAGTGGGCAAAGTGACTGCAATCAGAGTGGGCAATCCGATCAGTAACGGCAGTGGGCAATCCGACTGCAATCAGAGTGGGCAATCTGACTGCAATCAGAGTGGGCAATCCAACAGTAACGGCAGTGGGCAATCCGAATGCAACCAGAGTGGGCAATCTGACTGTAATCAGAGTGGGCAATCTGACTGTAACCACAGTGGACAATGTGACTGTAACCAGAGTGGGCAATTGATTGTAACCACAGTGGGCAATCCGATTGCATCCAGAGTAGACACTCTGACTGTAACCAGAGTGGGCAATCTGACTGTAACCACAGTGGGCAATCCGGCTGTAACCAGAGTGGTTAATCCGACTGTAACCAGAGTGGACATTCCGTCGGTAACGACAGCGGGCAATCTGACTGTAACCAGAGTGGTTAGTCCGACTGTAACCAGAGTGGGCAATCCGACTGTAACCAGAGTGGGAAATCTGACTGCAACCAGAGTGTGCAATCCGACTGTAATCAGAGTGGGCAATCTGACTGCAACCAGAGTGGGCAATCCAATTGCATCCAGAGTGGACAATCTGACTGTAACCAGAGTGGGCAATTCGACTCTTACCACAGTGGGCAATTAGACTGCAACCAGAGTGGGTAATCCGACTGTGACCACAGTGGGCAATTCGACTGTAACCAGAGTGGGCAATCTGACCGTAACCACAGTGGGCAATCCGACTGTAGCCAGAGTGGGAAATCTGACTGTTTTCAGAGTGGGCAATCCGACTGTACCAGAGTTGGCAATATGACTTTAACCACAATGGGCAATCCGACTGTAACCACAGTTGGCAATCGAACTGTCCCCAGAGTGGGCAAACCGACAGTAGCCAGAGTGGACAATCAGACTGTAACCACAGTGGGCAATGCGACTGGAACCAGAGTGGGCAATCCGACTCTAACCAGAGTGGGCAATCCGACTGTAACCACAGTGGGCAATCCGACTGCAACCAGAGTGGGCTATCCGACTGTAACCAGAGTGGACAATCAGACTGTAACCAGATTGGGAAATCTGACTAACCACAGTGGGCAATCCGACTGTAACCAGAGTGGGCAATCTGACTGTAACTACAGTGAGCAATCTGAGTGTAAGCACAGTGGGCAAACCGACTGTAACCATAGTGGGCAACTGATTGTCACCACAGTGGGCAATCCGATTGCATCCAGAGTAGACAATCTGACTTTATCCAGTCTGGGCAATCCGGCTGTAACCAGAGTGGTTAATCCGACTGTAACCAGAGTGGACAATCCATCTGTAACCACAGCGGGCAATCCGACTGTAACCACAGTGGTTAATCTGACTGTAACCAGAGTTGGAACTGGTGCTCTCCACTCTCCTGTCCTGTGAGAGAGAGGCGGGAGTCGAGAGAGGCAGCGGCCTATAAAAGGCTCAGCAGTCCGGGGAGCGTCGAGGGAGGCGGGAGTCGAGAGAAGCAGCGGCCTATAAAAGGCTCATCAGTCCGGGGAGCGTCGAGAGAGGCGGGAGTCGAGAGAGGCAGCGGCCTATAAAAGGCTCAGCAGTCCGGGGAGCGTCGAGAGAGGCGGGAGTCGAGAGAGGCTTACTTGTGCAGCTCGAGCTGAGAGAAGTCAAAAAAGAAGTAGAAAGAAATCAAAAGGTGACGTCACAGCCAACGTGGTAAGTGATTGGCTGCTGATTGGTGAGTAGTTTTTCTTTTTCTTTATTAGTCAGTAACTTTTAACATTGTTGTCGGCAATTTAAGTGTATCTAAGGGTTAAGTCATGGCAGGACAGCTCGGTCATGTGATATGCTCCTCCTGTACCATGTGGGAACACGGGGACAATACCAGTGTCCCTGACGACTACATGTGCGGGAAGTGTGTCCACCTCCGGCTACTGACGGTCCGCGTTGCGGAGTTGGAGCTGAAGGTGGATTCACTCTGGAGCATCCACGATGCTGAGAATGACGTGAGTATCGAGTTGGTCTTACCGCAGGAGAAGGGTCCACAGCCAGCGAGGGAATGGAAGACCAGCAGGAAGAGTAGTGCAAGGAAGGTAGTGCAGGGGTCCCCTTTGGTCATCCCACTGCAAAACAGATACACTGCTTTGAGTGCTGTTGAGGGGGATGACTCATCAGGAGCGGGCAGCAGCAGCCAAGTTCATGGCACCGTGGCTGGCTCTGTTGCACAGGAGGGCAGGAAAAAGAGTGGGCGAGCGATAGTGATAGGGGATTCAATTGTAAGGGGAATAGATAGGCGTTTCTGCGGCCGCAACCGAGACTCCAGGATGGTATGTTGCCTCCCTGGTGCAAGGGTCAAGGATGTCTCGGAGCGGGTGCAGGACATTCTAAAAAGGGAGGGAGAACAGCCAGTTGTCGTGGTGCACGTTGGTACCAATGACATAGGTAAAAAAAGGGATGAGTTCCTACAAAATGAATTTAAGGAGCTAGGAGCTAAATTAAAAAGTAGGACCTCAAAAGTAGTAATCTCGGGATTGCTACCAGTGCCACGTGCTAGTCAGAGTAGGAATCGCAGGATAGCTCAGATGAATACGTGGCTTGAGCAATGGTGCAGCAGGGAGGGATTCAAATTCCTGGGGCGTTGGAACCGGTTCTGGGGGAGGTGGGACCAGTACAATCCGGACGGTCTGCACCTGGGCAGAATCAGAACCAATGTCCTCTGGGGAGTGTTTGCTAGTGCTGTTGGGGAGGAGTTAAATTAATATGGCAGGGGGATGGGAACCAATGCAGGGAGATAGAGGGAAACAAAAAGGAGGCAAAAACAAAAGACAGAAAGGAGATGAGGAAAAGTGGAGGGCAGAGAAACCCAAGGCAAAGAACAAAAAGGGCCATTGTACAGCAAAATTCTAAAAGGACAGAGGGTGTTAAAAAAACAAGCCTAAAGGCTTTGTGTCTTAATGCAAGGAGTATCCGCAATAAGGTGGATGAATTAACTGTGCAAATAGATGTTAACAAATATGATGTGATTGGGATTACGGAGACGTGGCTCCAGGATGATCAGGGCTGGGAACTCAACATCCAGGGGTATTCAACATTCAGGAAGGATAGAATAAAAGGAAAAGGAGGTGGGGTAGCATTGCTGGTTAAGGAGGAGATTAAGGCAATAGTTAGGAAGGACATTAGCTTGGATGATGTGGAATCTATATGGGTAGAGCTGCAGAACACCAAAGGGCAAAAAACGTTAGTGGGAGTTGTGTACAGACCTCCAAACAGTAGTAGTGATGTTGGGGAGGGCATCAAACATGAAATTAGGGGTGCGTGCAATAAAGGTGCAGCAGTTATAATGGGTGACTTTAATATGCACATAGATTGGGCTAACCAAACTGGAAGCAATACGGTGGAGGAGGATTTTCTGGAGTGCATAAGGGATGATTTTTTAGACCAATATGTCGAGGAACCAACTAGGGGGGAGGCCATCTTAGACTGGGTGTTATGTAATGAGAGAGGATTAATTAACAATCTCGTTGTGCGAGGCCCCTTGGGGAAGAGTGACCATAATATGGTGGAATTCTGCATTAGGATGGAGAATGAAACAGTTAATTCAGAGACCATGGTCCAGAACTTAAAGAAGGCTAACTTTGAAGGTATGAGGCGTGAATTGGCTGGGATGGATTGGCAAATGATACTTAAGGGGTTGACTGTGGATGGGCAATGGCAGACATTTAGAGACCGCACGGATGAACTACAACAATTGTACATTCCTGTCTGGCATAAAAATAAAAAAGGGAAGGTGGCTCAACCGTGGCTATCAAGGGAAATCAGGGATAGTATTAAAGCCAAGGAAGTGGCATACAAATTGGCCAGAAATAGCAGCGAACCTGGGGACTGGGAGAAATTTAGAACTCAGCAGAGGAGGACAAAGGGTTTGATTAGGGCAGGGAAAATGGAGTATGAGAAGAAGCTTGCAGGGAACATTAAGACGGATTGCAAAAGTTTCTATAGATATGTAAAGAGAAAAAGGTTAGTAAAGACAAACGTAGGTCCCCTGCAGTCAGAATCAGGGGAAGTCATAACGGGGAACAAAGAAATGGCGGACCAATTGAACAAGTACTTTGGTTCGGTATTCACGAAGGAGGACACGAACAACCTTTCGGTTATAAAAGGGGTCGGGGGGTCTAGTAAGGAGGAGGAACTGAGGGAAATCCTTATTAGCCGGGAAATTGTGTTGGGGAAATTGATGGGATTGAAGGCCGATAAATCCCCAGGGCCTGATGGACTGCATCCCAGAGTACTTAAGGAGGTGGCCTTGGAAATAGTGGATGCGTTGACAGTCATTTTCCAACATTCCATTGACTCTGGATCAGTTCCTATGGAGTGGAGGGTAGCCAATGTAACCCCACTTTTTAAAAAAGGAGGGAGAGAGAAAACAGAGAATTATAGACCGGTCAGCCTGACATCGGTCGTGGGTAAAATGATGGAATCAATTATTAAGGATGTCATAGCAGTGCATTTGGAAAGAGGTGACATGATAGGTCCAAGTCAGCATGGATTTGTGAAAGGGAAATCATGCTTGACAAATCTTCTGGAATTTTTTGAGGATGTTTCCAGTAGAGTGGATAAGGGAGAACCAGTTGATGTAGTATATTTGGACTTTCAGAAGGCGTTCGACAAGGTCCCACACAAGAGATTGATGTGCAAAGTTAGAGCACATGGGATTGGGGGTAGTGTACTGACATGGATTGAGAACTGGTTGTCAGACAGGAAGCAAAGAGTAGGAGTAAATGGGTACTTTTCAGAATGGCAGGCAGTGACTAGTGGGGTACCGCAAGGTTCTGTGCTGGGGCCCCAGCTGTTTACACTGTACATTAATGATTTAGATGAGGGGATTAAATGTAGTATCTCCAAATTTGCGGATGACACTAAGTTGGGTGGCAGTGTGAGCTGCGAGGAGGATGCTGTGAGGCTGCAGAGCGACTTGGATAGGTTAGGTGAGTGGGCAAATGCATGGCAGATGAAGTATAATGTGGATAAATGTGAGGTTATCCACTTTGGTGGTAAAAACAGAGAGACAGACTATTATCTGAATGGTGACAGATTAGGAAAAGGGGAGGTGCAAAGAGACCTGGGTGTCATGGTACATCAGTCATTGAAGGTTGGCATGCAGGTGCAGCAGGCGGTTAAGAAAGCAAATGGCATGTTGGCCTTCATAGCAAGGGGATTTGAGTACAAGGGCAGGGAGGTGTTGCTACAGTTGTACAGGGCATTGGTGAGGCCACACCTGGAGTATTGTGTACAGTTTGGTCTTCTAACCTGAGGAAGGACATTCTTGCTATTGAGGGAGTGCAGCGAAGGTTCTCCAGACTGATTCCCGGGATGGCGGGACTGACCTATCAAGAAAGACTGGATCAACTGGGCTTGTATTCACTGGAGTTCAGAAGAATGAGAGGGGACCTCATAGAAACGTTTAAAATTCTGACGGGGTTAGACAGGTTAGATGCAGGAAGAATGTTCCCAATGTTGGGCAAGTCCAGAACCATTGGTTACAGTCTAAGGATAAGGGGTAAGCCATTTAGGACCGAGATGCGGAGGAACTTCTTCACCCAGAGAGTGGTGAACCTGTGGAATTCTCTACCACAGAAAGTTGTTGAGGCCAATTCAATAAATATATTCAAAAAGGAGTTAGATGAGGTCCTTACTACTAGGGGGATCAAGGGGTATGGCGAGAAAGCAGGAATGGGGTACTGAAGTTGAATGTTCAGCCATTAACTCATTGAATGGCGGTGCAGGCTAGAAGGGCCGAATGGCCGACTCCTGCACCTATTTTCTATGTTTCTATGTTTCTATGACTCTAACCAGAGTGGGAAATCCGACTATAACCAGAGTGGGAAATCTGACTGTTTTCAGAGTGGGCAATCCGACTGTAACCAGAGTGGACAACTTATTGTAACCACAGTGGGCAATCCGACGGTAACCACAGTGGGCATTCTGACTGTAACCACAGTGGGCATTCCGACTGTAACCAGAGTGGGAAATCTGACTGAAATCAGACTGGGCAATCCGACTGTCACCAGAGGTGGCAATATGAGTTTAACCACTGTGGGCAATCCGACTGTAACCACAGTTGGCAATCCGACTGTACCCAGAGTGGGCAATCCGACTGTAACCAGAGTGGGCAATCCGACTGTAACCAGAGTGGGCAATCCGATTGTAACCAGAGTTGGCAAACCGACTGCATCCAGAGTGGGCAATCTGACTGTAGCCACAGTGGGCAATCCGACTGCAACCAGAGTGGTTAATCCGACTGTAACCAGAGTGAATAATCCGACGTTAACCAGAGTGGGCAATACGACTGTAACCAGAGTGGGAAATCTGACAGTAACCACTGTGGGCTATCCGACTGTAACCATAGTGGGAAATCCGACTGTAACCACAATGGGCAATGCGACTGCAACGAGACTGGCAATCTGACTGCAACCAGAGTGGGCAGTCCGACTGTAACTAGAGTGGGCAAACCGACTGCAACCAGAGTCGGCAAACCGACTGCATCCAGAGTGGGCAATCCGACTGTAACCAGAGTGGATAATCCGACCTTAAACAGAGTGGGCAATCCGACTCTAGCCAGAGTGGGAAATTTGACTGTAACCACGGTGGGCAATCCGACTGTAACCAGAGTGGGAAATCTGGCTGTAATCAGTGTGGACAATCCGACTGTAACCATAGTGTGAAATCCAACTGTAACCACAGTGGGCAATCTGACTGCAACGAGACTGGCAATCTGACTGCAACCAGAGTGGGCAGTCCGACTGTAACCAGAGTGGGCAAACCGACTGCAACCAGAGTCGGCAAACCGACTGCATCCAAAGTTGACAATCCGATTGTAACCAGAGTGGGAAATCTGACTGTAATCAGAGTGGGCAAACCGACTGTAACCAGAGTGTGCAATCTGACTATAACCACAGTGGGCAATCCGACTGTAACCAGAGAGGGAAATCCGACTGGAACCACATTTGGCAATCCGACTGTACCCAGATTGGGCAATCCGACTGTAACCAGAGTGGACAACTTATTGTCACCATAGTGGGCAATCCGACTGTAACCACAGTGGGCAATCTGACTGTAATCAGAGTGGGCAATCCGACTGCAACTAGATTGGGCTATTCGACTCCAACCAGAGTGGGCAATCCGACTGTAAACACAGTGAGCAATCCGACTGTAACCAGAGTGGGCAATCCGACTGTAACCAGAGTGGGCAATCCGACTGTAACCAGAGTGGGTAATCCAACTGCAGCCAGCGTGGGCAATCTGACTGTAACAACAATGGGCAAGCTGACTTTAACTACAGTGGGCAATCTGACTGTGACCAGAGTGGGCAATCCAACTGAAACGAGAGTGGGCAATCCGACTGTAACCACAGCAGGAAATCTGACTGTAACCACAGTGGGCAATCCGATTGCATCCAGAGTAGACACTCTGACTGTAACCAGAGTGGGCAATCTGACTGTAACCACAGTGGGCAATCCGGCTGTAACCAGAGTGGTTAATCCGACTGTAACCAGAGTGGACATTCCGTCGGCAACGACAGCGGGCAATCTGACTGTAACCAGAGTGGTTAGTCCGACTGTAACCAGAGTGGGCAATCCGACTGTAACCAGAGTGGGAAATCCGACTGTAATCAGAGTGGGCAATCTGATCGTAACCACAGTGGGCAATCCGACTGTAGCCAGAGTGGGAAATCTGACACTTTTCAGAGTGGTCAATCTGACTGTAACCAGAGTTGGCAATATGACTTTAACCACAATGGGCAATCCGACTGTAACCACAGTTGGCAATCCAACTGTACCCAGAGTGGGCAAACCGACTGTAGCCAGAGTGGACAATCAGACTGTAACCAGAGTGGGCAATGCGACTGCAACCAGAGTGGGCAATCCGAATGTAACCAGAGTGGGCAATCCGACTGTAACCAGAGTGGGTAATCCAACTGCAGCCAGCGTGGGCAATCTGACTGTAACAACAGTGGGCAAGCTGACTTTAACTACAGTGGGCAGTCTGACTGTGACCAGAGTGGGCAATCCAACTGTAACGAGAGTGGGCAATCCGACTGTAACCACAGCAGGAAATCTGACTGTAACCACAGTTGGCAATCCGACTGCAATCAGAGTGAGCAATCTGACTGCAATCAGAGTGGGCAATCCGACAGAAACGGCAGTGGGCAATCCAACTGCAACCAGAGTGGGCAATCTGACTGTAATCAGAGTGGGCAATCTGACTGTAACCACAGTGGACAATGTGACTGTAACCAGAGTGGGCAATTGATTGTAACCACAGTGGGCAATCCGATTGCATCCAGAGTAGACACTCTGACTGTAACCAGAGTGGGCAATCTGACTGTAACCACAGTGGGCAATCCGGCTGTAACCAGAGTGGTTAATCCGACTGTAACCAGAGTGGACATTCCGTCGGTAACGACAGCGGAAAATCTGACTGTAACCAGAGTGGTTAGTCCGACTGCAACCAGAGTGGGCAATCCGACTGTAATCAGAGTGGGCAATCTGACTGCAACCAGAGTGGGCAATCCGATTGCATCCAGAGTGGACAATCTGACTGTAACCAGAGTGGGCAATTCGACTCTTACCACAGTGGGCAATTAGACTGCAACCAGAGTGGGTAATCCGACTGTGACCACAGTGGGCAATTCGACTGTAACCAGAGTGGGCAATCTGACCGTAACCACAGTGGGCAATCCGACTGTAGCCAGAGTGGGAAATCTGACTGTTTTCAGAGTGGTCAATCCGACTGTAACCAGAGTTGGCAATATGACTTTAACCACAATGGGCAATCCGACTGTAACCACAGTTGGCAATCCAACTGTACCCAGAGTGGGCAAACCGACGGTAGCCAGAGTGGACAATCAGACTGTAACCACAGTGGGCAATGCGACTGCAACCAGAGTGGGCTATCCGACTGTAACCAGAGTGGACAATCAGACTGTAACATGAGTGGAAAATCTGACTGTAACTACAGTGGGCAATCCAACTGTAACCAGAGTGGGCAATCTGACTGTAACTACAGTGAGCAATCTGACTGTAACCAGAGTGGGCAAACCGACTGTAACCAGAGTGGGCAATCTGACTGTAAACAGAGTGGGCAATCCGACTGCAACCAGAGTGGGCAACTGACTGCAACCACAGTAGGCTATCCGACTGTAACCAGAGTGGGCAACTGATTGTAACCACAGTGGGCAATCCGATTGCATCCAGAGTGTGAAATCTGACTTTATCCAGACTGGGCAATCCGGCTGTAACCAGAGTGGTTAATCCGACTGTAACCAGAGTGGACAATCCATCTGTAACCACAGCGGGCAATCCGACTTTAACCAGAGTGGTTAATCCGACTGTAACCACAGTGGTTAATCCGACTGTAACCACAGTGGATAATCCGACTCTAACCAGAGTGGGCAATCCGACTGTAACCCGAGTGGACAACTTATTGTAACCACAGTGGGCAATCCGACGGTAACCACAGTGGGCATTCCGACTGTAACCAGAGTGGGAGATCTGACTGAAATCAGACTGGGCAATCCGACTGTCACCAGAGGTGGCAATATGAGTTTAACCACTGTGGGCAATCCGACTGTAACCACAGTTGGCAATCCAACTGTACCCAGAGTGGGCAATCCGACTGTAACCACAGTGGGCAATCCGATTTTAACCAGAGTTGGCAAACCGACTGCATCCAGAGTGGGCAATCCGACTGCAACCAGAGTGGTTAATCCGACTGTAACCAGAGTGAATAATCTGACGTTAACCAGAGTGGGCAATCCGACTGTAACCAGAGTGGGAAATCTGACTGTAACCACTGTGGGCAATCCGACTGTAACCAGAGTGGGAAATCTAGCTGTAATCAGTGTGGACAATCCGACTGTAACCATAGTGGGAAATCCGACTGTAACCACAATGGGCAATGCGACTGCAACGAGACTGGCAATCTGACTGCAACCAGAGTGGGCAGTCCGACTGTAACCAGAGTGGGCAAACCGACTGCAACCAGAGTCGGCAAACCGACTGCATCCAGAGTTGACAATCCGATTGTAACCAGAGTGGGAAATCTGACTGTAATCAGAGTGGGCAAACCGACTGTAACCAGAGTGTGCAATCTGACTATAACCACTGTGGGCAATCCGACTGTAACCAGAGATGGAAATCTGGCTGTAATCAGTGTGGACAATCCGACTGTAACCAGAGTGGGAAATCCGACTGTAACCACAGTGGGCAATGCGACTGCAACGAGACTGGCAATCTGACTGCAACCAGTGTGGGCAGTCCAACGGTAACCAGAGTGGGCAAACCGACTGCAACCAGAGTCGGCAAACCGACTGCATCCAGAGTTGACAATCCGATTGTAACCAGAGTGGGAAATCTGACTGTAATCAGAGTGGGCAAACCGACTGTAACCAGAGTGTGCAATCTGACTATAACCACAGTGGGCAATCCGACTGTAACCAGAGTGGGAAATCCGACTGGAACCACATTTGGCAATCCGACTGTACCCAGATTGGGCAATCCGACTGTAACCAGAGTGGACAACTTATTGTCACCACAGTGGGCAATCCGACTGTAACCACAGTGGGCAATCTGACTGTAATCAGAGTGAGCAATCCGACTGTAACCAGAGTTGGCAATATGACATTAACCACAGTGGGCAATCCGACTGTAACTACAGTGGGCAATCCGACTGCAACCAGAGTGGACAATCCGAATGCAATCAGACTGGGCAATCTGACTGTAACCAAAGTGGGCAATCCGACTGCATCCAGAGTGGGCAATGTGACTGCATCCAGAGTGGGCAATCCGACTGCAACCACAGCGGGCAATCCGACTGCAACCACAGTGGGCAATCCGACTGCAACCACAGTAGGCAATCTGAATGTAACCACAGTGGCCAATCCGACTGTAAACAGAGTGGGCAACCGATTGTAACCACAGTGGGCAATGCAACTGCATCCAGAGTGGACAATCTAACTGTAACTATCGTGCGCAATCCGACTGTAACCACAGTGGACAATCCGACTGTATCCAGAGTGGGCAATCCAACTGTAACCAGAGTGGGAAATCGGACCGTAACCAGAGTGGCCAATCAAACTGTAACCAGAGTGGGAAATCTGACTGTAACCACAGTGGGCAATCCGACTGTAACCAGAGTGGGCAATCTGACTGTAACTACAGTGAGCAATCTGACTGTAAACACAGTGGGCAAATCGACTGTAACCAGAGTGGGCAAACCGACTATAACCAGAGTGGGCAATCCGACTACAACCAGAGTGGGCAACCGACTGCAACCACAGTGGGCTATCCGACTGTAACCAGAGTGGGCAACTGATTGTAACCACAGTTGGCAATCCGATTGCATCCAGAGTAGACAATCTGACTTTAACCAGAGTGGGCAATCCAGCTGTAACCAGAGTGGTTAATCCGACTGTAACCAGAGTGGACAATCCATCTGTAACTACAGCGGGCAATCTGACTGTAACCAGAATGGTTAATCCGACTGTAACCACATTGGTTAATCTGACTGTAACCAGAGTGGATAATCCGACTCTAACCAGAGTGGGCAATCCGACTGTAACCAGAGTGGGAAATCTGACTGTTTTCAGAGTGGGCAATCCGACTGTAACCAGAGTGGACAATTTATTGTAACCACAGTGGGCAATCCGACGGTAACCACAGTGGGCAATCTGACTGTAACCACAGTGGGCAATTCGAATGTAACCAGAGTGGGAAACCTGACTGAAATCAGACTGGGCAATCCGACTGTCACCAGAGGTGGCAATATGAGTTTAACCACAGTGGACAATCCGACTGTAACCACAGTTGGCAATCCGACTGTACCCAGAGTGGGCAATCCGACTGTAACATAAGTTGGCAATCCGACTGCAACCAGAGTTGTCAAACCGACTGCATCCAGAGTGGGCAATCCGACTGTAGCCACAGTGGGCAATCCGACTGCAACCAGAGTGGTTAATCCGACTGTAACCAGAGTGAATAAGCCGACGTGAACCAGAGTGGGCAATCCGACTGTAACCAGAGTGGGAAATCTGACTGTAACCATTGTGGGCATTCCGACTGTAAACAGAGTGGGAAATCTGGCTGTAATCAGTGTGGACAATCCGACTGTAACCATAGTGGGAAATCCAACTGTAACCACAGTGGGCAAAGCGACTGCAATGAGACTGGCAATCTGACTGCAACCAGAGTGGGCAGTCCGACTGTAACCAGAGTGGGCAAACCGACTGCAACCAGAGTCGGCAAACCGACTGCGTCCAGAGTGGGCAATCCGACTGTAACCAGAGTGGATAATCCGACGTTAACCAGAGTGGGCAATCCGACTGCAACCAGAGTGGGAAGTCTGACTGTAACCACTGTGGGCAATTCGACTTTAACCAGAGTGGGAAATCTGGCTGTAATCAGTGTGGACAATCCGACTGTAACCAGAGTGGGAAATCCGACAGTAACCACAGTGGGCAATGCGACTGCAACGAGACTGGCAATCTGACTGCAACCAAAGTGGGCAGTCCGACTGTAACCAGAGTGGGCAAACTGACTGCAACCAGAGTCGGCAAACCGACTGCATCCAGAGTTGGCAATCCAACTGTAACCAGAGAGGGAAATCCGACTGTAACCACATTTGGCAATCCGACTGTACCCAGATTGGGCAATCCGACTGTAACCAGAGTGGGCAATCTGACTGTAACCACAGTGGGCAATCCGACTGCAACCAGAGTGGACAATCCGAATGCAATCAGACTGGGCAATCTGACTGTAACCACAGTGGGCAATCCGATTGTAACCAGAGTGGGCAATGCGACTGCATCCAGGGTGGGCAATCAGACTGTAAACACAGCGGGCAATCCGACTGCAACCACAGCGGGCAATCCGACTGCAACCACAGTGGGCAATCTGAATGTAACCACAGTGGGCAATCCGACTGTAACTAGAGTGGCCAATCCGACTGTAACCAGAGTGGGCAACCGATTGTAACCACAGTGGGCAATGCAACTGCATCCAGAGTGCACAATCTAACTGTAACTATCGTGCGCAATCCGACTGTAACCACAGTGGACAATCGGACTGTATCCAGAGTGGGCAATCCAACTGTAACCAGAGTGGGCAATCGGACCGTAACCAGAGTGGACAATCAGACTGTAACCAGAGTGGGAAATCTGACTGTAACCACAGTGGGCAATCCGACTGTAACCAGAGTGGGCAATCTGACTGTAACTACAGTGAGCAATCTGACTGTAAACACAGTGGGCAAATCGAATGTAACCAGAGTGGGCAAACCGACTGTAACCAGAGTGGGCAATCCGACTGCAACCAGAGTGGGCAACCGACTGCAACCACAGTGGGCTATCCGACTGTAACCAGAGTGGGCAACTGATTGTAACCACAGTGGGCAATCCGATTGCATCTAGAGTAGACAATCTGACTTTAATCAGAGTGGGCAATCCGGCTGTAACCAGAGTGGTTAATCCGACTGTAACCAGAGTGGACAATCCATCTGTAACCACAGCGGGCAATCTGACTGTAACCAGAATGGTTAATCCGACTGTAACCACAGTGGTTAATCCGACTGTAACCAGAGTGGATAATCCGACTCTAACCAGAGTGGGCAATCCGACTGTAACCAGAGTGGGAAATCTGACTGTTTTCAGAGTGGGCAATCCGACTGTAACCAGAGTGGACAATTTAGTGTAACCACAGTGGACAATCCGACTGCAACCACAGTTGGCAATCCGACTGTACCCAGAGTGGGCAATCCAACCATAACCTGAGTGGGCAATCCGACTGCAACCAGAGTTGTCAAACCGACTGCATCCAGAGTGGGCAATCCGACTGTAGCGACAGTGGGCAATCCGACTGCAACCAGAGTGGGCAATCCGACTGCAACGAGACTGGCAATCTGACTGCAACCAGAGTGGGCAGTCCGACTGTAACCAGAGTGGGCAAACCGACTGCAAACCAGAGTCGGCAAACCGACTGCGTACAGAGTGGGCAATCCGACTGTAACCAGAGTGGATAATGCGACGTTAACCAGAGTGGGCAATCCGACTGCAACCAGAGTGGACAATCTGACTGTAACCAGAGTGGGCAATCTGACTCAAACCACAGTGGGCAATCCAACTTTAACCACAGTGGCAATCCGACTGTAACCAGAGTGGGCAATTCGACTGTAACCACAGTGGGCAATCCGACTGCATCCAGTGTGGGCAATCCGAGTGTAACCAGAGTGGACAATCTGACTGTAACCACAGTGGGCAATCCTACTGTAACCAGAGTGGGCAATCCAACTGTAACCACAGTGGGCAATCCTACTGTAACCAGAGTGGGCAATACGACTGTAACCACAGTGGGCAATCCAACTGCATCCAGAGTAGGCAATCCGACTTTAACCAGAGTGGACAATCTGACTGTAACCACAGTGGGCAATCCTACTGTAACCAGAGTGGGCAATACGACTGTAACCACAGTGTGCAATCCGACTGTAACCAGGATGGGCAATCCGACTGTATCCACAGTGGGCAATCCGACTGCATCCAGAGTGGACAATCCGAATGTAACCAGAGTGGACAATCCGACTGTAACCACAGTGGGCAATCCGACTGTAACCACAGTAGGCAATCCGACTGTAACCAGTGTGGGCAATCCGACTGTAACCACAGTGGGCAATCCGACTGCATCCAGTGTGGGCAATCCGAGTGTAATCAGAGTGGACAATCTGACTGTAACCACAGTGGGCATTCCTACTGTAACCAGAGTGGGAAATCCAACTGTAACCACAGTGGGCAATCCAACTGTAACAACAGTGGGCAATCCGACTGTAACCAGGGTGGGCAATCCGACTGTAACCACAGTGGGCAATCCGACTGCATTTACAGTGGGCAATCCGACTGTAACCAGAGTGGACAATCTGACTGTAACCAGAGTGGACAATCTGACTGTAACCAGAGTGGGCAATCTGACTCAAACCACAGTGGGCAATCCAACTTTAACCACAGTGGCAATCCGACTGTAACCAGAGTGGGCAATTCGACTGTAACCACAGTGGGCAATCCGACTGCATCCAGTGTGGGCAATCCGAGTGTAACCAGAGTGGACAATCTGACTGTAACCACAGTGGGCAATCCTACTGTAACCAGAGTGGGCAATCCAACTGTAACCACAGTGGGCAATCCGACTGTAACCAGGGTGGGAAATCCGACTGTAACCACAGTGGGCAATCCGACTGCATTTACAGTGGGCAATCCGACTGTAACCAGAGTGGACAATCTGACCGTAACCAGAGTGGGCAATCTGACTGTAACCAGAGTGGGCAATCTGACTGTAACAACAGTGGGCAATCCTACTGTAACCATAGTGGGCAATCCAACTGTAACCAGAGTGGACAATCTGATTGTAACCAGAGTGAGCAATCTGACTCAAACCACAGTGGGCAATCCAACTGTAACCACAGTGGCAATCCGACTGGAACCAGAGTGGGCAATCCGACTGCATCCAGTGTGGGCAATCCGACTTTAACCAGGGTGGGCAATCCGACTGTAACCACAGTGGGCAATCCGACTGCATTTACAGTGGGTATTCCGACTGTAACCAGAGTGGACAATCTGACTGTAACCAGAGTGAGCAATCAGACTCTAACCACAGTGGGCAATCCAACTAAAACCACAGTGGCAATCCGACTGTAACCAGAGTGGGCAATTCGACTGTAACCACAGTGGGCGATCCGACTGTTACCAGGGTGGGCAATCTGACTGTAACCACAGTGGCAATCTGTTTGAAACCAGAGTGGACAATCTGTCTGCAACCAGACTAGGCAATCTGATTCTAACCACAGTGGCCAACCAAACTGTAACCACAGTTGCAATCCGACTGTAACCACAGTGGACAGCACAACTGTAACCACAGTGGGTAATCTGACTGTAAGCAAAGTAGCCAATCCGACTGAAACCAGAGTTGGCAAACTAACTGTAACCACAGTGGGCAATCCGACTGTAACCACAATGGGCAATCCGACTGTAATCAGGGTGGACAATCTGACTGTAAACACAGTGGGCAATCCTACTGTAACCAGAGTGGGCAATACGACTGTAACCACAGTGTGCAATCCGACTGCATCCAGAGTAGGCAATCAGACTATAACCAGAGTGGACAATCTGACTGTAACCATAGTGGGCAATCCTACTGTAATAAGAGTGGTCAATCTGACTGTAACCACAGTGGGCAATCCGATTATACCCACAGTGGGCAATCCGACTGTAATCAGGGTGGACAATCTGACTGTAACCACAGTGGGCAATCCTACTGTAACCAGAGTGGGCAATACGACTGTAACCACAGTGGGCAATCCAACTGCATCCAGAGTAGGCAATCCGACTGTAACCAGAGTGGACAATCTGACTGTAACCACAGTGGGCAATCCTACTGTAACCAGGATGGGCAATCCGACTGTATCCACAGTGGGCAATCCGACTGAATCCAGAGTGGACAATACGAATGTAACCAGAGTGGACAATCCGACTGTAACCACAGTGGGCAATCCGACTGTAACCACAGTAGGCAATCCGACTGTAACCAGTGTGGGCAATCCGAGTGTAACCAGAGTGGACAATCTGACTGTAACCACAGTGGGCAATCCTACTGTAACCAGAGTGGGAAATCCAACTGTAACCACAGTGGGCAATCCGACTGTAACCAGGGTGGGCAATCCGACTGTAACCAGAGTGGGTAATCCAACTGTAACCAGAGTGGGAAATCTGACTGTTTTCAGAGTGGGCAATCCGACTGTAACCAGAGTGGACAATTGAGTGTAACCACAGTGGACAATCCGACTGTAACCACAGTTGGCAATCCGACTGTACCCAGAGTGGGCAATCCGACTGGAGCCTGAGTGGGCAATCCGACTGCAACCAGAGTTGTCAAACCGACTGCATCCAGAGTGGGCAATCCGACTGTAGCCACAGTGGGCAATCCGACTGCAACCAGAGTGGGCAATCCGACTGCAACGAGACTGGCAATCTGACTGCAACCAGAGTGGGCAGTCCGACTGTAACCAGAGTGGGCAAACCGACTGCAACCAGAGTCGGCAAACCGACTGCATCCAGAGTGGGCAATCCGACTGTAACCAGAGTGGATAATGCGACGTTAACCAGAGTGGGCAATCCGACTGCAACCAGAGTGGGAAATCCAACTGTAACCACAGTGGGCAATCCGACTGTAACCAGGGTGGGCAATCCGACTGTAAACACAGTGGGCAATCCGACTGCATTTACAGTGGGCAATCCGACTGTAATCATGGTGGACAATCTGACTGTAACCACAGTGGGCAATCCTACTGTAACCAGAGTGGGCAATACGACTGTAACCACAGTGGGCAATCCAACTGCATCCAGAGTAGGCAATCCGACTGTAACCAGAGTGGACAATCTGACTGTAACCACAGTGGGCAATCCTACTGTAACCAGAGTGGGCATTACGACTGTAACCACAGTGTGCAATCCGACTGTAACCAGGATGGGCAATCCGACTGTATCCACAGTGGGCAATCCGACTGCATCCAGAGTGGACAATCCGAATGTAACCAGAGTGGACAATCCGACTGTAACCACAGTGGGCAATCCGACTGTAACCACAGTAGGCAATCCGACTGTAACCAGTGTGGGCAATCCGAGTGTAACCAGAGTGGACAATCTGACTGTAACCACAGTGGGCATTCCTACTGTAACCAGAGTGGGAAATCCAACTGTAACCACAGTGGGCAATCCAACTGTAACCACAGTGGGCAATCCGACTGTAACCAGGGTGGGCAATCCGACTGTAACCACAGTGGGCAATCCGACTGCATTTACAGTGGGCAATCCGACTGTAACCAGAGTGGACAATCTAACTGTAACCAGAGTGGACAATCTGACTGTAACCAGAGTGGGCAATCTGACTCAAACCACAGTGGGCAATCCAACTTTAACCACAGTGGCAATCCGACTGTAACCAGAGTGGGCAATTCGACTGTAACCACAGTGGGCAATCCGACTGTAACCAGGGTGGGCAATCTGACTGTAACCACAGTGGGCAATCCTACTGTAACCAGAGTGGGCAATACGACTGTAACCACAGTGTGCAATCCGACTGTAACCAGGATAGGCAATCCGACTGTATCCACAGTGGACAATCCGAATGTAACCAGAGTGGACAATCCGACTGTAACCACAGTGGGCAATCCGACTGTAACCACAGTGGGCAATCCGACTGCATCCAGTGTGGGCAATCAGAGTGTAACCAGAGTGGACAATCTGACTGTAACCACAGTGGGCAATCCTACTGTAACCAGAGTGGGCAATACGACTGTAACCACAGTGGGCAATCCAACTGCATCCAGAGTAGGCAATCCGACTTTAACCAGAGTGGACAATCTGACTGTAACCACAGTGGGCAATCCTACTGTAACCAGAGTGGGCAATACGACTGTAACCACAGTGTGCAATCCGACTGTAACCAGGATGGGCAATCCGACTGTATCCACAGTGGGCAATCCGACTGCATCCAGAGTGGACAATCCGAATGTAACCAGAGTGGACAATCCGACTGTAACCACAGTGGGCAATCCGACTGTAACCACAGTAGGCAATCCGACTGTAACCAGTGTGGGCAATCCGACTGTAACCACAGTGGGCAATCCGACTGCATCCAGTGTGGGCAATCCGAGTGTAATCAGAGTGGACAATCTGACTGTAACCACAGTGGGCATTCCTACTGTAACCAGAGTGGGAAATCCAACTGTAACCACAGTGGGCAATCCAACTGTAACAACAGTGGGCAATCCGACTGTAACCAGGGTGGGCAATCCGACTGTAACCACAGTGGGCAATCCGACTGCAACCAGAGTGGGCAATCCGACTGCAACGAGACTGGCAATCTGACTGCAACCAGAGTGGGCAGTCCGACTGTAACCAGAGTGGGCAAACCGACTGCAACCAGAGTCGGCAAACCGACTGCATCCAGAGTGGGCAATCCGACTGTAACCAGAGTGGATAATGCGACGTTAACCAGAGTGGGCAATCCGACTGCAACCAGAGTGGGAAATCCAACTGTAACCACAGTGGGCAATCCGACTGTAACCAGGGTGGGCAATCCGACTGTAACCACAGTGGGCAATCCGACTGCATTTACAGTGGGCAATCCGACTGTAATCATGGTGGACAATCTGACTGTAACCACAGTGGGCAATCCTACTGTAACCAGAGTGGGCAATACGACTGTAACCACAGTGGGCAATCCAACTGCATCCAGAGTAGGCAATCCGACTGTAACCAGAGTGGACAATCTGACTGTAACCACAGTGGGCAATCCTACTGTAACCAGAGTGGGCATTACGACTGTAACCACAGTGTGCAATCCGACTGTAACCAGGATGGGCAATCCGACTGTATCCACAGTGGGCAATCCGACTGCATCCAGAGTGGACAATCCGAATGTAACCAGAGTGGACAATCCGACTGTAACCACAGTGGGCAATCCGACTGTAACCACAGTAGTCAATCCGACTGTAACCAGTGTGGGCAATCCGACTGTAACCACAGTGGGCAATCCGACTGCATCCAGTGTGGGCAATCCGAGTGTAATCAGAGTGGACAATCTGACTGTAACCACAGTGGGCATTCCTACTGTAACCAGAGTGGGAAATCCAACTGTAACCACAGTGGGCAATCCAACTGTAACAACAGTGGGCAATCCGACTGTAACCAGGGTGGGCAATCCGACTGTAACCACAGTGGGCAATCCGACTGCATTTACAGTGGGCAATCCGACTGTAACCAGAGTGGACAATCTGACTGTAACCAGAGTGGACAATCTGACTGTAACCAGAGTGGGCAATCTGACTCAAACCACAGTGGGCAATCCAACTTTAACCACAGTGGCAATCCGACTGTAACCAGAGTGGGCAATTCGACTGTAACCACAGTGGGCAATCCGACTGCATCCAGTGTGGGCAATCCGAGTGTAACCAGAGTGGACAATCTGACTGTAACCACAGTGGGCAATCCTACTGTAACCAGAGTGGGCAATCCAACTGTAACCACAGTGGGCAATCCGACTGTAACCAGGGTGGGAAATCCGACTGTAACCACAGTGGGCAATCCGACTGCATTTACAGTGGGCAATCCGACTGTAACCAGAGTGGACAATCTGACCGTAACCAGAGTGGGCAATCTGACTGTAACCAGAGTGGGCAATCTGACTGTAACAACAGTGGGCAATCCTACTGTAACCATAGTGGGCAATCCAACTGTAACCAGAGTGGACAATCTGATTGTAACCAGAGTGAGCAATCTGACTCAAACCACAGTGGGCAATCCAACTGTAACCACAGTGGCAATCCGACTGGAACCAGAGTGGGCAATCCGACTGCATCCAGTGTGGGCAATCCGACTTTAACCAGGGTGGGCAATCCGACTGTAACCACAGTGGGCAATCCGACTGCATTTACAGTGGGTATTCCGACTGTAACCAGAGTGGACAATCTGACTGTAACCAGAGTGAGCAATCAGACTCTAACCACAGTGGGCAATCCAACTAAAACCACAGTGGCAATCCGACTGTAACCAGAGTGGGCAATTCGACTGTAACCACAGTGGGCGATCCGACTGTTACCAGGGTGGGCAATCTGACTGTAACCACAGTGGCAATCTGTTTGAAACCAGAGTGGACAATCTGTCTGCAACCAGACTAGGCAATCTGATTCTAACCACAGTGGCCAACCAAACTGTAACCACAGTTGCAATCCGACTGTAACCACAGTGGACAGCACAACTGTAACCACAGTGGGCAATCTGACTGTAAGCAAAGTAGCCAATCCGACTGAAACCAGAGTTGGCAAACTAACTGTAACCACAGTGGGCAATCCGACTGTAACCACAATGGGCAATCCGACTGTAATCAGGGTGGACAATCTGACTGTAAACACAGTGGGCAATCCTACTGTAACCAGAGTGGGCAATACGACTGTAACCACAGTGTGCAATCCGACTGCATCCAGAGTAGGCAATCAGACTATAACCAGAGTGGACAATCTGACTGTAACCATAGTGGGCAATCCTACTGTAATAAGAGTGGTCAATCTGACTGTAACCACAGTGGGCAATCCGATTATACCCACAGTGGGCAATCCGACTGTAATCAGGGTGGACAATCTGACTGTAACCACAGTGGGCAATCCTACTGTAACCAGAGTGGGCAATACGACTGTAACCACAGTGGGCAATCCAACTGCATCCAGAGTAGGCAATCCGACTGTAACCAGAGTGGACAATCTGACTGTAACCACAGTGGGCAATCCTACTGTAACCAGGATGGGCAATCCGACTGTATCCACAGTGGGCAATCCGACTGAATCCAGAGTGGACAATACGAATGTAACCAGAGTGGACAATCCGACTGTAACCACAGTGGGCAATCCGACTGTAACCACAGTAGGCAATCCGACTGTAACCAGTGTGGGCAATCCGAGTGTAACCAGAGTGGACAATCTGACTGTAACCACAGTGGGCAATCCTACTGTAACCAGAGTGGGAAATCCAACTGTAACCACAGTGGGCAATCCGACTGTAACCAGGGTGGGCAATCCGACTGTAACCAGAGTGGGTAATCCAACTGTAACCAGAGTGGGAAATCTGACTGTTTTCAGAGTGGGCAATCCGACTGTAACCAGAGTGGACAATTGAGTGTAACCACAGTGGACAATCCGACTGTAACCACAGTTGGCAATCCGACTGTACCCAGAGTGGGCAATCCGACTGGAGCCTGAGTGGGCAATCCGACTGCAACCAGAGTTGTCAAACCGACTGCATCCAGAGTGGGCAATCCGACTGTAGCCACAGTGGGCAATCCGACTGCAACCAGAGTGGGCAATCCGACTGCAACGAGACTGGCAATCTGACTGCAACCAGAGTGGGCAGTCCGACTGTAACCAGAGTGGGCAAACCGACTGCAACCAGAGTCGGCAAACCGACTGCATCCAGAGTGGGCAATCCGACTGTAACCAGAGTGGATAATGCGACGTTAACCAGAGTGGACAATCCGACTGCAACCAGAGTGGGAAATCCAACTGTAACCACAGTGGGCAATCCGACTGTAACCAGGGTGGGCAATCCGACTGTAACCACAGTGGGCAATCCGACTGCATTTACAGTGGGCAATCCGACTGTAATCATGGTGGACAATCTGACTGTAACCACAGTGGGCAATCCTACTGTAACCAGAGTGGGCAATACGACTGTAACCACAGTGGGCAATCCAACTGCATCCAGAGTAGGCAATCCGACTGTAACCAGAGTGGACAATCTGACTGTAACCACAGTGGGCAATCCTACTGTAACCAGAGTGGGCATTACGACTGTAACCACAGTGTGCAATCCGACTGTAACCAGGATGGGCAATCCGACTGTATCCACAGTGGGCAATCCGACTGCATCCAGAGTGGACAATCCGAATGTAACCAGAGTGGACAATCCGACTGTAACCACAGTGGGCAATCCGACTGTAACCACAGTAGGCAATCCGACTGTAACCAGTGTGGGCAATCCGAGTGTAACCAGAGTGGACAATCTGACTGTAACCACAGTGGGCATTCCTACTGTAACCAGAGTGGGAAATCCAACTGTAACCACAGTGGGCAATCCAACTGTAACCACAGTGGGCAATCCGACTGTAACCAGGGTGGGCAATCCGACTGTAACCACAGTGGGCAATCCGACTGCATTTACAGTGGGCAATCCGACTGTAACCAGAGTGGACAATCTAACTGTAACCAGAGTGGACAATCTGACTGTAACCAGAGTGGGCAATCTGACTCAAACCACAGTGGGCAATCCAACTTTAACCACAGTGGCAATCCGACTGTAACCAGAGTGGGCAATTCGACTGTAACCACAGTGGGCAATCCGACTGCAACCAGGGTGGGCAATCTGACTGTAACCACAGTGGGCAATCCTACTGTAACCAGAGTGGGCAATACGACTGTAACCACAGTGTGCAATCCGACTGTAACCAGGATGGGCAATCCGACTGTATCCACAGTGGACAATCCGAATGTAACCAGAGTGGACAATCCGACTGTAACCACAGTGGGCAATCCGACTGTAACCACAGTGGGCAATCCGACTGCATCCAGTGTGGGCAATCAGAGTGTAACCAGAGTGGACAATCTGACTGTAACCACAGTGGGCAATCCTACTGTAACCAGAGTGGGAAATCCAACTGTAACCACAGTGGGCAATCCGACTGCATCCAGAGTGGACAATCCGAATGTAACCAGAGTGGACAATCCGACTGTAACCACAGTGGGCAATCCGACTGTAACCACAGTAGGCAATCCGACTGTAACCAGTGTGGGCAATCCGACTGTAACCACAGTGGGCAATCCGACTGCATCCAGTATGGGCAATCCGAGTGTAACCAGAGTGGACAATCTGACTGTAACCACAGTGGAAATCCTACTGTAAGCAGAGTGGGAAATCCAACTGTAACCACAGTGGGCAATCCGACTGTAACCAGGGTGGGCAATACGACTGTAACCACAGTGGGCAATCCAACTGCATCCAGAGTAGGCAATCCGACTGTAACCAGAGTGGACAATCTGACTGTAACCACAGTGGGCAATCCTACTGTAACCAGGATGGGCAATCCGACTGTATCCACAGTGGGCAATCCGACTGAATCCAGAGTGGACAATACGAATGTAACCAGAGTGGACAATCCGACTGTAACCACAGTGGGCAATCCGACTGTAACCACAGTAGGCAATCCGACTGTAACCAGTGTGGGCAATCCGAGTGTAACCAGAGTGGACAATCTGACTGTAACCACAGTGGGCAATCCTACTGTAACCAGAGTGGGAAATCCAACTGTAACCACAGTGGGCAATCCGACTGTAACCAGGGTGGGCAATCCGACTGTAACCAGAGTGGGTAATCCAACTGTAACCAGAGTGGGAAATCTGACTGTTTTCAGAGTGGGCAATCCGACTGTAACCAGAGTGGACAATTTAGTGTAACCACAGTGGACAATTCGACTGTAACCACAGTTGGCAATCCGACTGTACCCAGAGTGGGCAATCCGACTGGAGCCTGAGTGGGCAATCCGACTGCAACCAGAGTTGTCAAACCGACTGCATCCAGAGTGGGCAATCCGACTGTAGCCACAGTGGGCAATCCGACTGCAACCAGAGTGGGCAATCCGACTGCAACGAGACTGGCAATCTGACTGCAACCAGAGTGGGCAGTCCGACTGTAACCAGAGTGGGCAAACCGACTGCAACCAGAGTCGGCAAACCGACTGCATCCAGAGTGGGCAATCCGACTGTAACCAGAGTGGATAATGCGACGTTAACCAGAGTGGGCAATCCGACTGCAACCAGAGTGGGAAATCCAACTGTAACCACAGTGGGCAATCCGACTGTAACCAGGGTGGGCAATCCGACTGTAACCACAGTGGGCAATCCGACTGCATTTACAGTGGGCAATCCGACTGTAATCATGGTGGACAATCTGACTGTAACCACAGTGGGCAATCCTACTGTAACCAGAGTGGGCAATACGACTGTAACCACAGTGGGCAATCCAACTGCATCCAGTGTAGGCAATCCGACTGTAACCAGAGTGGACAATCTGACTGTAACCACAGTGGGCAATCCTACTGTAACCAGAGTGGGCATTACGACTGTAACCACAGTGTGCAATCCGACTGTAACCAGGATGGGCAATCCGACTGTATCCACAGTGGGCAATCCGACTGCATCCAGAGTGGACAATCCGAATGTAACCAGAGTGGACAATCCGACTGTAACCACAGTGGGCAATCCGACTGTAACCACAGTAGGCAATCCGACTGTAACCAGTGTGGGCAATCCGAGTGTAACCAGAGTGGACAATCTGACTGTAACCACAGTGGGCATTCCTACTGTAACCAGAGTGGGAAATCCAACTGTAACCACAGTGGGCAATCCAACTGTAACCACAGTGGGCAATCCGACTGTAACCAGGGTGGGCAATCCGACTGTAACCACAGTGGGCAATCCGACTGCATTTACAGTGGGCAATCCGACTGTAACCAGAGTGGACAATCTAACTGTAACCAGAGTGGACAATCTGACTGTAACCAGAGTGGGCAATCTGACTCAAACCACAGTGGGCAATCCAACTTTAACCACAGTGGCAATCCGACTGTAACCAGAGTGGGCAATTCGACTGTAACCACAGTGGGCAATCCGACTGTAACCAGGGTGGGCAATCTGACTGTAACCACAGTGGGCAATCCTACTGTAACCAGAGTGGGCAATACGACTGTAACCACAGTGTGCAATCCGACTGTAACCAGGATGGGCAATCCGACTGTATCCACAGTGGACAATCCGAATGTAACCAGAGTGGACAATCCGACTGTAACCACAGTGGGCAATCCGACTGTAACCACAGTGGGCAATCCGACTGCATCCAGTGTGGGCAATCAGAGTGTAACCAGAGTGGACAATCTGACTGTAACCACAGTGGGCAATCCTACTGTAACCAGAGTGGGAAATCCAACTGTAACCACAGTGGGCAATCCGACTGCATCCAGAGTGGACAATCCGAATGTAACCAGAGTGGACAATCCGACTGTAACCACAGTGGGCAATCCGACTGTAACCACAGTAGGCAATCCGACTGTAACCAGTGTGGGCAATCCGACTGTAACCACAGTGGGCAATCCGACTGCATCCAGTATGGGCAATCCGAGTGTAACCAGAGTGGACAATCTGACTGTAACCACAGTGGAAATCCTACTGTAAGCAGAGTGGGAAATCCAACTGTAACCACAGTGGGCAATCCGACTGTAACCAGGGTGGGCAATCCGACTGTAACCACAGTGGGCAATCCGACTGCATTTACAGTGGGCAATCTGACTGTAACCAGAGTGGGCAATCTGACTCAAACCACAGTGGGCAATCCAACTGTAACCACAGTGGCAATCCGACTGTAACCAGAGTGGGCAATTCGACTGTAACCACAGTGGGCAATCCGACTGTAACCAGGGTGGGCAATCTGACTGCAACCACAATGGCAATCTGATTGTAACCAGAGTGGACAATCTGGCTGAAACCAGAGAGGGCAATCTGACTCTAACCACAGTGGCCAATCCAACTGTAACCACAGTTGCAATCCTACTGTAAACAGAGTGGGCAATCAGACTGTAACCACAGTGGGCAATCTGACTGTAACCACAGTGGACAATCCTACTGTAACCACAGTGGGCAATCCGACTGTAACTAGAGTGGGCAATCTGATTCCAACCACAGTGGGCAATTGAACTGTAACCACAGTGGCAATCCGACTGTAATAAGAGTGGGCAATCTGAATGTAACCACAGTGGGCAATCCGACTGTACCCACAGTGGGCAATCCGACTGTAACCAGGGTGGGCAATCCGATTGTAACCACATTGGGCAACCCGACTGCATCCAGAGTGGGCAATTCGACTGTAACCAGAGTTGGGAATCTGACTGTAGCCACAGTGGGCAATCCGACTGCATCCAGAGTGGGCAATCCGACTGTAACCAGAGTGGACAATCTGACTGTAACCACAGTGGGCAATCCGACTGTAACCAGAGTGGGCAATCCGACTGTGAACACAGTAGACAATCCGACTGTAACCAGGGTGGGCAATCCGACTGTAACCACAGTGGGCAATCCGACTGTAACCAGGGTGGGCAATCGGAATATAACCACAGTGGGCAATCCGACTGTATCCAGAGTAGACAATCCGACTGTAACCACAGTGGGCCATCTGACTGTAACCAAAGTGGGCAATCGGACTGTAACCAAAGTGGGCAATCGGACTGAAACCACAGTGGGCAATCCGACTGTAACCAGAGTGGGCAATCCGACTGTAACCAGAGTGGGCAATATGACTTTAACCACAGTGGGCAACCATACTGTAAACACAGTGGGCAATCCGACTGTAACCAGCATGGGCAATCCGACTGTTACCACAGTGGGCAATCCGACGGCATCCACAGTGGGCAATCCGACTGTAACCACAGTGGGCAATCTGACTGTAACCACAGTGGGCAATCCTACTGTAACCACAGTGGGCAATCCTACTGTAACCACAGTGGGCAATCCGACTGTAACCAGAGTGGGCAATCTGACTGTAACCAGAGTGGGCAATCTGACTGTAACCAGAGTGGGCAATCTGATTCCAATCACAGTGGGCAATCGAACAGTAACCACAGTGACAATCCGACTGTAATCAGAGTGGGCAATCTGAATGTAACCAGAGTGGACAATATGACTGGAACAACAGCGGGCCATCTGACTGGAACCACAGTGGTCAATCCGACAGCAACCAGAGTGGGCAAACTGACTGCAACCACAGTGGGCAATCTAACTGTAACCACAGTGGGTAATCTGACTGTAACCAGAGTGGACAATCTGACTGTAACCAGAGTGGACAATCTGACTGTAACCAGAGTGGGCAATCTGACTCAAACCACAGTGGGCAATCCAACTTTAACCACAGTGGCAATCCGACTGTAACCAGAGTGGGCAATTCGACTGTAACCACAGTGGGCAATCCGACTGCATCCAGTGTGGGCAATCCGAGTGTAACCAGAGTGGACAATCTGACTGTAACCACAGTGGGCAATCCTACTGTAACCAGAGTGGGCAATCCAACTGTAACCACAGTGGGCAATCCGACTGTAACCAGGGTGGGAAATCCGACTGTAACCACAGTGGGCAATCCGACTGCATTTACAGTGGGCAATCCGACTGTAACCAGAGTGGACAATCTGACCGTAACCAGAGTGGGCAATCTGACTGTAACCAGAGTGGGCAATCTGACTGTAACAACAGTGGGCAATCCTACTGTAACCATAGTGGGCAATCCAACTGTAACCAGAGTGGACAATCTGATTGTAACCAGAGTGAGCAATCTGACTCAAACCACAGTGGGCAATCCAACTGTAACCACAGTGGCAATCCGACTGGAACCAGAGTGGGCAATCCGACTGCATCCAGTGTGGGCAATCCGACTTTAACCAGGGTGGGCAATCCGACTGTAACCACAGTGGGCAATCCGACTGCATTTACAGTGGGTATTCCGACTGTAACCAGAGTGGACAATCTGACTGTAACCAGAGTGAGCAATCAGACTCTAACCACAGTGGGCAATCCAACTAAAACCACAGTGGCAATCCGACTGTAACCAGAGTGGGCAATTCGACTGTAACCACAGTGGGCGATCCGACTGTTACCAGGGTGGGCAATCTGACTGTAACCACAGTGGCAATCTGTTTGAAACCAGAGTGGACAATCTGTCTGCAACCAGACTAGGCAATCTGATTCTAACCACAGTGGCCAACCAAACTGTAACCACAGTTGCAATCCGACTGTAACCACAGTGGACAGCACAACTGTAACCACAGTGGGCAATCTGACTGTAAGCAAAGTAGCCAATCCGACTGAAACCAGAGTTGGCAAACTAACTGTAACCACAGTGGGCAATCCGACTGTAACCACAATGGGCAATCCGACTGTAATCAGGGTGGACAATCTGACTGTAAACACAGTGGGCAATCCTACTGTAACCAGAGTGGGCAATACGACTGTAACCACAGTGTGCAATCCGACTGCATCCAGAGTAGGCAATCAGACTATAACCAGAGTGGACAATCTGACTGTAACCATAGTGGGCAATCCTACTGTAATAAGAGTGGTCAATCTGACTGTAACCACAGTGGGCAATCCGATTATACCCACAGTGGGCAATCCGACTGTAATCAGGGTGGACAATCTGACTGTAACCACAGTGGGCAATCCTACTGTAACCAGAGTGGGCAATACGACTGTAACCACAGTGGGCAATCCAACTGCATCCAGAGTAGGCAATCCGACTGTAACCAGAGTGGACAATCTGACTGTAACCACAGTGGGCAATCCTACTGTAACCAGGATGGGCAATCCGACTGTATCCACAGTGGGCAATCCGACTGAATCCAGAGTGGACAATACGAATGTAACCAGAGTGGACAATCCGACTGTAACCACAGTGGGCAATCCGACTGTAACCACAGTAGGCAATCCGACTGTAACCAGTGTGGGCAATCCGAGTGTAACCAGAGTGGACAATCTGACTGTAACCACAGTGGGCAATCCTACTGTAACCAGAGTGGGAAATCCAACTGTAACCACAGTGGGCAATCCGACTGTAACCAGGGTGGGCAATCCGACTGTAACCAGAGTGGGTAATCCAACTGTAACCAGAGTGGGAAATCTGACTGTTTTCAGAGTGGGCAATCCGACTGTAACCAGAGTGGACAATTGAGTGTAACCACAGTGGACAATCCGACTGTAACCACAGTTGGCAATCCGACTGTACCCAGAGTGGGCAATCCGACTGGAGCCTGAGTGGGCAATCCGACTGCAACCAGAGTTGTCAAACCGACTGCATCCAGAGTGGGCAATCCGACTGTAGCCACAGTGGGCAATCCGACTGCAACCAGAGTGGGCAATCCGACTGCAACGAGACTGGCAATCTGACTGCAACCAGAGTGGGCAGTCCGACTGTAACCAGAGTGGGCAAACCGACTGCAACCAGAGTCGGCAAACCGACTGCATCCAGAGTGGGCAATCCGACTGTAACCAGAGTGGATAATGCGACGTTAACCAGAGTGGGCAATCCGACTGCAACCAGAGTGGGAAATCCAACTGTAACCACAGTGGGCAATCCGACTGTAACCAGGGTGGGCAATCCGACTGTAACCACAGTGGGCAATCCGACTGCATTTACAGTGGGCAATCCGACTGTAATCATGGTGGACAATCTGACTGTAACCACAGTGGGCAATCCTACTGTAACCAGAGTGGGCAATACGACTGTAACCACAGTGGGCAATCCAACTGCATCCAGAGTAGGCAATCCGACTGTAACCAGAGTGGACAATCTGACTGTAACCACAGTGGGCAATCCTACTGTAACCAGAGTGGGCATTACGACTGTAACCACAGTGTGCAATCCGACTGTAACCAGGATGGGCAATCCGACTGTATCCACAGTGGGCAATCCGACTGCATCCAGAGTGGACAATCCGAATGTAACCAGAGTGGACAATCCGACTGTAACCACAGTGGGCAATCCGACTGTAACCACAGTAGGCAATCCGACTGTAACCAGTGTGGGCAATCCGAGTGTAACCAGAGTGGACAATCTGACTGTAACCACAGTGGGCATTCCTACTGTAACCAGAGTGGGAAATCCAACTGTAACCACAGTGGGCAATCCAACTGTAACCACAGTGGGCAATCCGACTGTAACCAGGGTGGGCAATCCGACTGTAACCACAGTGGGCAATCCGACTGCATTTACAGTGGGCAATCCGACTGTAACCAGAGTGGACAATCTAACTGTAACCAGAGTGGACAATCTGACTGTAACCAGAGTGGGCAATCTGACTCAAACCACAGTGGGCAATCCAACTTTAACCACAGTGGCAATCCGACTGTAACCAGAGTGGGCAATTCGACTGTAACCACAGTGGGCAATCCGACTGCAACCAGGGTGGGCAATCTGACTGTAACCACAGTGGGCAATCCTACTGTAACCAGAGTGGGCAATACGACTGTAACCACAGTGTGCAATCCGACTGTAACCAGGATGGGCAATCCGACTGTATCCACAGTGGACAATCCGAATGTAACCAGAGTGGACAATCCGACTGTAACCACAGTGGGCAATCCGACTGTAACCACAGTGGGCAATCCGACTGCATCCAGTGTGGGCAATCAGAGTGTAACCAGAGTGGACAATCTGACTGTAACCACAGTGGGCAATCCTACTGTAACCAGAGTGGGAAATCCAACTGTAACCACAGTGGGCAATCCGACTGCATCCAGAGTGGACAATCCGAATGTAACCAGAGTGGACAATCCGACTGTAACCACAGTGGGCAATCCGACTGTAACCACAGTAGGCAATCCGACTGTAACCAGTGTGGGCAATCCGACTGTAACCACAGTGGGCAATCCGACTGCATCCAGTATGGGCAATCCGAGTGTAACCAGAGTGGACAATCTGACTGTAACCACAGTGGAAATCCTACTGTAAGCAGAGTGGGAAATCCAACTGTAACCACAGTGGGCAATCCGACTGTAACCAGGGTGGGCAATACGACTGTAACCACAGTGGGCAATCCAACTGCATCCAGAGTAGGCAATCCGACTGTAACCAGAGTGGACAATCTGACTGTAACCACAGTGGGCAATCCTACTGTAACCAGGATGGGCAATCCGACTGTATCCACAGTGGGCAATCCGACTGAATCCAGAGTGGACAATACGAATGTAACCAGAGTGGACAATCCGACTGTAACCACAGTGGGCAATCCGACTGTAACCACAGTAGGCAATCCGACTGTAACCAGTGTGGGCAATCCGAGTGTAACCAGAGTGGACAATCTGACTGTAACCACAGTGGGCAATCCTACTGTAACCAGAGTGGGAAATCCAACTGTAACCACAGTGGGCAATCCGACTGTAACCAGGGTGGGCAATCCGACTGTAACCAGAGTGGGTAATCCAACTGTAACCAGAGTGGGAAATCTGACTGTTTTCAGAGTGGGCAATCCGACTGTAACCAGAGTGGACAATTTAGTGTAACCACAGTGGACAATTCGACTGTAACCACAGTTGGCAATCCGACTGTACCCAGAGTGGGCAATCCGACTGGAGCCTGAGTGGGCAATCCGACTGCAACCAGAGTTGTCAAACCGACTGCATCCAGAGTGGGCAATCCGACTGTAGCCACAGTGGGCAATCCGACTGCAACCAGAGTGGGCAATCCGACTGCAACGAGACTGGCAATCTGACTGCAACCAGAGTGGGCAGTCCGACTGTAACCAGAGTGGGCAAACCGACTGCAACCAGAGTCGGCAAACCGACTGCATCCAGAGTGGGCAATCCGACTGTAACCAGAGTGGATAATGCGACGTTAACCAGAGTGGGCAATCCGACTGCAACCAGAGTGGGAAATCCAACTGTAACCACAGTGGGCAATCCGACTGTAACCAGGGTGGGCAATCCGACTGTAACCACAGTGGGCAATCCGACTGCATTTACAGTGGGCAATCCGACTGTAATCATGGTGGACAATCTGACTGTAACCACAGTGGGCAATCCTACTGTAACCAGAGTGGGCAATACGACTGTAACCACAGTGGGCAATCCAACTGCATCCAGTGTAGGCAATCCGACTGTAACCAGAGTGGACAATCTGACTGTAACCACAGTGGGCAATCCTACTGTAACCAGAGTGGGCATTACGACTGTAACCACAGTGTGCAATCCGACTGTAACCAGGATGGGCAATCCGACTGTATCCACAGTGGGCAATCCGACTGCATCCAGAGTGGACAATCCGAATGTAACCAGAGTGGACAATCCGACTGTAACCACAGTGGGCAATCCGACTGTAACCACAGTAGGCAATCCGACTGTAACCAGTGTGGGCAATCCGAGTGTAACCAGAGTGGACAATCTGACTGTAACCACAGTGGGCATTCCTACTGTAACCAGAGTGGGAAATCCAACTGTAACCACAGTGGGCAATCCAACTGTAACCACAGTGGGCAATCCGACTGTAACCAGGGTGGGCAATCCGACTGTAACCACAGTGGGCAATCCGACTGCATTTACAGTGGGCAATCCGACTGTAACCAGAGTGGACAATCTAACTGTAACCAGAGTGGACAATCTGACTGTAACCAGAGTGGGCAATCTGACTCAAACCACAGTGGGCAATCCAACTTTAACCACAGTGGCAATCCGACTGTAACCAGAGTGGGCAATTCGACTGTAACCACAGTGGGCAATCCGACTGTAACCAGGGTGGGCAATCTGACTGTAACCACAGTGGGCAATCCTACTGTAACCAGAGTGGGCAATACGACTGTAACCACAGTGTGCAATCCGACTGTAACCAGGATGGGCAATCCGACTGTATCCACAGTGGACAATCCGAATGTAACCAGAGTGGACAATCCGACTGTAACCACAGTGGGCAATCCGACTGTAACCACAGTGGGCAATCCGACTGCATCCAGTGTGGGCAATCAGAGTGTAACCAGAGTGGACAATCTGACTGTAACCACAGTGGGCAATCCTACTGTAACCAGAGTGGGAAATCCAACTGTAACCACAGTGGGCAATCCGACTGCATCCAGAGTGGACAATCCGAATGTAACCAGAGTGGACAATCCGACTGTAACCACAGTGGGCAATCCGACTGTAACCACAGTAGGCAATCCGACTGTAACCAGTGTGGGCAATCCGACTGTAACCACAGTGGGCAATCCGACTGCATCCAGTATGGGCAATCCGAGTGTAACCAGAGTGGACAATCTGACTGTAACCACAGTGGAAATCCTACTGTAAGCAGAGTGGGAAATCCAACTGTAACCACAGTGGGCAATCCGACTGTAACCAGGGTGGGCAATCCGACTGTAACCACAGTGGGCAATCCGACTGCATTTACAGTGGGCAATCTGACTGTAACCAGAGTGGGCAATCTGACTCAAACCACAGTGGGCAATCCAACTGTAACCACAGTGGCAATCCGACTGTAACCAGAGTGGGCAATTCGACTGTAACCACAGTGGGCAATCCGACTGTAACCAGGGTGGGCAATCTGACTGCAACCACAATGGCAATCTGATTGTAACCAGAGTGGACAATCTGGCTGAAACCAGAGAGGGCAATCTGACTCTAACCACAGTGGCCAATCCAACTGTAACCACAGTTGCAATCCTACTGTAAACAGAGTGGGCAATCAGACTGTAACCACAGTGGGCAATCTGACTGTAACCACAGTGGACAATCCTACTGTAACCACAGTGGGCAATCCGACTGTAACTAGAGTGGGCAATCTGATTCCAACCACAGTGGGCAATTGAACTGTAACCACAGTGGCAATCCGACTGTAATAAGAGTGGGCAATCTGAATGTAACCACAGTGGGCAATCCGACTGTACCCACAGTGGGCAATCCGACTGTAACCAGGGTGGGCAATCCGATTGTAACCACATTGGGCAACCCGACTGCATCCAGAGTGGGCAATTCGACTGTAACCAGAGTTGGGAATCTGACTGTAGCCACAGTGGGCAATCCGACTGCATCCAGAGTGGGCAATCCGACTGTAACCAGAGTGGACAATCTGACTGTAACCACAGTGGGCAATCCGACTGTAACCAGAGTGGGCAATCCGACTGTGAACACAGTAGACAATCCGACTGTAACCAGGGTGGGCAATCCGACTGTAACCACAGTGGGCAATCCGACTGTAACCAGGGTGGGCAATCGGAATATAACCACAGTGGGCAATCCGACTGTATCCAGAGTAGACAATCCGACTGTAACCACAGTGGGCCATCTGACTGTAACCAAAGTGGGCAATCGGACTGTAACCAAAGTGGGCAATCGGACTGAAACCACAGTGGGCAATCCGACTGTAACCAGAGTGGGCAATCCGACTGTAACCAGAGTGGGCAATATGACTTTAACCACAGTGGGCAACCATACTGTAAACACAGTGGGCAATCCGACTGTAACCAGCATGGGCAATCCGACTGTTACCACAGTGGGCAATCCGACGGCATCCACAGTGGGCAATCCGACTGTAACCACAGTGGGCAATCTGACTGTAACCACAGTGGGCAATCCTACTGTAACCACAGTGGGCAATCCTACTGTAACCACAGTGGGCAATCCGACTGTAACCAGAGTGGGCAATCTGACTGTAACCAGAGTGGGCAATCTGACTGTAACCAGAGTGGGCAATCTGATTCCAATCACAGTGGGCAATCGAACAGTAACCACAGTGACAATCCGACTGTAATCAGAGTGGGCAATCTGAATGTAACCACAGTGGACAATATGACTGGAACAACAGCGGGCCATCTGACTGGAACCACAGTGGTCAATCCGACAGCAACCAGAGTGGGCAAACTGACTGCAACCACAGTGGGCAATCTAACTGTAACCACAGTGGGTAATCTGACTGTAACCAGAGTGGACAATCTGACTGGAACCAGAGTAGTCAATCTGACTGTAACCAGAGTGGGCAATCGGACTGTAACCACAGTGGCAATTCGACTGTAACCAGAGTGGGCAATCCGACTGAAACCAGAGTGGACAATCTGACTGTAACCAGAGTGGGCAATCCGCCTGTATGCAGAGTGGGCAATCGAACTGTAACCAGGGTGGGCAATCCGACTGTAACCACAGTGGGCAATCCGACTGCATCATGAGTGGGCAATCCGACTGTAACCACAGTGGGCAATCTGACTGTGACCACAGTGGGCAATCCTACTGTAACCAGAGTGGGCAATAATACTGTAACCACAGTGTGCAATACAACTGCATCCAGAGTAGGCAATCCGACTGTAACCAGGGTGGACAATCTGACTGTAACCACAGTGGGCAATCCTACTGTAATAAGAGTGGGCAATCTGACTGTAACCACAGTGGGCAATCCGACTGTACCCACAGTGGACAATCCGACTGTAATCAGGTTGGAAAATCTGACTGTAACCACAGTGGGCAATCCTACTGTAACCAGAGTGGGCAATACGACTGTAACCACAGTGGGCAATCCGGCTGCATCCAGAGTAGGCAATCCGACTGCATCCAGAGTAGGCAATCTGACTGTAACCAGAGTGGACAATCTGACTGTAACCACAGTGGGCAATCCTACTGTAACCAGGATGGGCAATCCGACTGTAACCACAGTGGGCAATCGGACTGCATCCAGAGTGGACAATCCGAATGTAACAAGAGTGGACAATCCGACGGTAACCACAGTGGGCAATCCGACTGTAACCACAGTAGGCAATCCGACTGTAACGAGGGTGGGCAATCCGACTGTAACCACAGTGGGCAATCCGACTGCATCCAGTGTGGGCAATCCGAGTGTAACCAGAGTGGACAATCTGACTGTAACCACAGTGGGCAATCCTACTGTAACCAGAGTGGGCAATCCAACTGTAACCAGAGTGGGCAATCCGACTGTAACCAGGATGGGCAATCCGACTATAACCAAGATGGGCAATCCGACGGCATCCACAGTGGGAAATCCGACTGTAACCACAGTGGGCAATCTGACTGTAACCAGAGTGGGCAATCTGATTCCAACCACAGTGGGCAATTGAACTGTAACCACAGAGGCAATCCGACTGTAACCACAGTGGGCAATCCTACTGTAACCAGAGTGGGCAATCCAACTGTAACCAGAGTGGGCAATCCGACTGTAACCAGGATGGGCAATCCGACTATAACCAAGATGGGCAATCCGACGGCATCCACAGTGGGAAATCCGACTATAACCACAGTGGGCAATCTGACTGTAACCAGAGTGGGTAATCCTACTGTAACTACAGTGGGCAATCCGACTGTAACCACAGTGGGCAATCCGACTGTAACCAGAGTGGGCAATCCGACTGTAACCACACTGGGCAACCCGACTGCTTCCAGAGTGGACAATCCGACTGTAACCAGAGTGGACAATCCGACTGTAACCAGAGTAGGCAATCCGACTGTAACCACGGTGGGCAATCCGACTGTAACCACAGTGGGCAATCCGACTGTAACCAGGGTGGGCAATCCGACTGTAACCATGGTGGGCAATCCGACTGCATTTACAGTGGGTATTCCGACTGTAACCAGAGTGGACAATCTGACTGTAACCAGAGTGAGCAATCTGACTCTAACCACAGTGGGCAATCCAACTGTAACCACAGTGGCAATCCGACTGTAACCAGAGTGGGCAATTCGACTGTAACCACAGTGGGCAATCCGACTGTTACCAGGGTGGGCAATCTGTCTGTAACCACAGTGGAAATCTGACTGTAACCAGAGTGGACAATCTGTCTGAAACCAGAGTAGGCAATCTGATTCTAACCACAGTGGCCAATCAAACTGTAACCACAGTTGCAATCCGACTGTAACCACAGTGGACAATACCTGTAACCAAAGTGTGCAATCTGACTGTAACCAAAGTAGCCAATCCGACTGTAACCAGAGTTGGCAAATTGACTGTAACCACAGTGGGCAATCCGACTGCAACCACAGTGGGCAATCCGACTGTAAACACAGTGAGCAATCTGACTGTAACCACAGTGGGCAATCCGACTGTAACCACAGTGGGCAATCCAACTGTAACCAGAGTGGGCAATCTGATTCCAACCACAGTGGGCAATTGAACTGTAACCACAGAGGCAATCCGACTGTAATATGAGTGGGCAATCTGACTGTAACCACAGTGGGTAATCAGACTCTAACCACAGTGGGCAATCTGACAGTAACCAAAGTAGCCAATCCGACTGAAACCAGAGTTGGCAAACTAACTGTAACCACAGTGGGCAATCCGACTGTAACCACAATGGGCAATCCGACTGTAATCAGGGTGGACAATCTGACTGTAAACACAGTGGGCAATCCTACTGTAACCAGAGTGGGCAATACGACTGTAACCACAGTGTGCAATCCGACTGCATCCAGAGTAGGCAATCAGACTATAACCAGATTGGACAATCTGACTGTAACCATAGTGGGCAATCCTACTGTAATAAGAGTGGTCAATCTGACTGTAACCACAGTGGGCAATCCGATTATACCCACAGTGGGCAATCCGACTGTAATCAGGGTGGACAATCTGACTGTAACCACAGTGGGCAATCCTACTGTAACCAGAGTGGGCAATACGACTGTAACCACAGTGGGCAATCCAACTGCATCCAGAGTAGGCAATCCGACTGTAACCAGAGTGGACAATCTGACTGTAACCACAGTGGGCAATCCTACTGTAACCAGGATGGGCAATCCGACTGTATCCACAGTGGGCAATCCGACTGAATCCAGAGTGGACAATACGAATGTAACCAGAGTGGACAATCCGACTGTAACCACAGTGGGCAATCCGACTGTAACCACAGTAGGCAATCCGACTGTAACCAGTGTGGGCAATCCGAGTGTAACCAGAGTGGACAATCTGACTGTAACCACAGTGGGCAATCCTACTGTAACCAGAGTGGGAAATCCAACTGTAACCACAGTGGGCAATCCGACTGTAACCAGGGTGGGCAATCCGACTGTAACCAGAGTGGGTAATCCAACTGTAACCAGAGTGGGAAATCTGACTGTTTTCAGAGTGGGCAATCCGACTGTAACCAGAGTGGACAATTTAGTGTAACCACAGTGGACAATCCGACTGTAACCACAGTTGGCAATCCGACTGTACCCAGAGTGGGCAATCCGACTGTAGCCACAGTGGGCAATCCGACTGCAACCAGAGTGGGCAATCCGACTGCAACGAGACTGGCAATCTGACTGCAACCAGAGTGGGCAGTCCGACTGTAACCAGAGTGGGCAAACCGACTGCAACCAGAGTCGGCAAACCGACTGCATCCAGAGTGGGCAATCCGACTGTAACCAGAGTGGATAATGCGACGTTAACCAGAGTGGGCAATCCGACTGCAACCAGAGTGGGAAATCCAGCTGTAACCACAGTGGGCAATCCGACTGTAACCAGGGTGGGCAATCCGACTGTAACCACAGTGGGCAATCCGACTGCATTTACAGTGGGCAATCCGACTGTAATCATGGTGGACAATCTGACTGTAACAACAGTGGGCAATCCTACTGTAACCAGAGTGGGCAATACGACTGTAACCACAGTGGGCAATCCAACTGCATCCAGAGTAGGCAATCCGACTGTAACCAGAGTGGACAATCTGACTGTAACCACAGTGGGCAATCCTACTGTAACCAGAGTGGGCATTACGACTGTAACCACAGTGTGCAATCCGACTGTAACCAGGATGGGCAATCCGACTGTATCCACAGTGGGCAATCCGACTGCATCCAGAGTGGACAATCCGAATGTAACCAGAGTGGACAATCCGACTGTAACCACAGTGGGCAATCCGACTGTAACCGCAGTAGGCAATCCGACTGTAACCAGTGTGGGCAATCCGACTGTAACCACAGTGGGCAATCCGACTGCATCCAGTGTGGGCAATCCGAGTGTAACCAGAGTGGACAATCTGACTGTAACCACAGTGGGCATTCCTACTGTAACCAGAGTGGGAAATCCAACTGTAACCACAGTGGGCAATCCAACTGTAACCACAGTGGGCAATCCGACTGTAACCAGGGTGGGCAATCCGACTGTAACCACAGTGGGCAATCCGACTGCATTTACAGTGGGCAATCCGACTGTAACCAGAGTGGACAATCTGACTGTAACCAGAGTGGACAATCTGACTGTAACCAGAGTGGGCAATCTGACTCAAACCACAGTGGGCAATCCAACTTTAACCACAGTGGCAATCCGACTGTAACCAGAGTGGGCAATTCGACTGTAACCACAGTGGGCAATCCGACTGTAACCAGGGTGGGCAATCTGACTGTAACCACAGTGGGCAATCCTACTGTAACCAGAGTGGGCAATACGACTGTAACCACAGTGTGCAATCCGACTGTAACCAGGATGGGCAATCCGACTGTATCCACAGTGGACAATCCGAATGTAACCAGAGTGGACAATCCGACTGTAACCACAGTGGGCAATCCGACTGTAACCACAGTGGGCAATCCGACTGCATCCAGTGTGGGCAATCCGAGTGTAACCAGAGTGGACAATCTGACTGTAACCACAGTGGGCAATCCTACTGTAACCAGAGTGGGAAATCCAACTGTAACCACAGTGGGCAATCCGACTGTAACCAGGGTGGGCAATCCGACTGTAACCAGAGTGGGTAATCCAACTGTAACCAGAGTGGGAAATCTGACTGTTTTCAGAGTGGGCAATCCGACTGTAACCAGAGTGGACAATTTAGTGTAACCACAGTGGACAATCCGACTGTAACCACAGTTGGCAATCCGACTGTACCCAGAGTGGGCAATCCGACTGTAGCCACAGTGGGCAATCCGACTGCAACCAGAGTGGGCAATCCGACTGCAACGAGACTGGCAATCTGACTGCAACCAGAGTGGGCAGTCCGACTGTAACCAGAGTGGGCAAACCGACTGCAACCAGAGTCGGCAAACCGACTGCATCCAGAGTGGGCAATCCGACTGTAACCAGAGTGGATAATGCGACGTTAACCAGAGTGGGCAATCCGACTGCAACCAGAGTGGGAAATCCAACTGTAACCACAGTGGGCAATCCGACTGTAACCAGGGTGGGCAATCCGACTGTAACCACAGTGGGCAATCCGACTGCATTTACAGTGGGCAATCCGACTGTAATCATGGTGGACAATCTGACTGTAACCACAGTGGGCAATCCTACTGTAACCAGAGTGGGCAATACGACTGTAACCACAGTGGGCAATCCAACTGCATCCAGAGTAGGCAATCCGACTGTAACCAGAGTGGACAATCTGACTGTAACCACAGTGGGCAATCCTACTGTAACCAGAGTGGGCATTACGACTGTAACCACAGTGTGTAATCCGACTGTAACCAGGATGGGCAATCCGACTGTATCCACAGTGGGCAATCCGACTGCATCCAGAGTGGACAATCCGAATGTAACCAGAGTGGACAATCCGACTGTAACCACAGTGGGCAATCCGACTGTAACCGCAGTAGGCAATCCGACTGTAACCAGTGTGGGCAATCCGACTGTAACCACAGTGGGCAATCCGACTGCATCCAGTGTGGGCAATCCGAGTGTAACCAGAGTGGACAATCTGACTGTAACCACAGTGGGCATTCCTACTGTAACCAGAGTGGGAAATCCAACTGTAACCACAGTGGGCAATCCAACTGTAACCACAGTGGGCAATCCGACTGTAACCAGGGTGGGCAATCCGACTGTAACCACAGTGGGCAATCCGACTGCATTTACAGTGGGCAATCCGACTGTAACCAGAGTGGACAATCTGACTGTAACCAGAGTGGACAATCTGACTGTAACCAGAGTGGGCAATCTGACTCAAACCACAGTGGGCAATCCAACTTTAACCACAGTGGCAATCCGACTGTAACCAGAGTGGGCAATTCGACTGTAACCACAGTGGGCAATCCGACTGTAACCAGGGTGGGCAATCTGACTGTAACCACAGTGGGCAATCCTACTGTAACCAGAGTGGGCAATACGACTGTAACCACAGTGTGCAATCCGACTGTAACCAGGATGGGCAATCCGACTGTATCCACAGTGGACAATCCGAATGTAACCAGAGTGGACAATCCGACTGTAACCACAGTGGGCAATCCGACTGTAACCACAGTGGGCAATCCGACTGCATCCAGTGTGGGCAATCCGAGTGTAACCAGAGTGGACAATCTGACTGTAACCACAGTGGGCAATCCTACTGTAACCAGAGTGGGAAATCCAACTGTAACCACAGTGGGCAATCCGACTGCATCCAGAGTGGACAATCCGAATGTAACCAGAGTGGACAATCCGACTGTAACCACAGTGGGCAATCCGACTGTAACCACAGTAGGCAATCCGACTGTAACCAGTGTGGGCAATCCGACTGTAACCACAGTGGGCAATCAGACTGCATCCAGTACGGGCAATCCGAGTGTAACCAGAGTGGACAATCTGACTGTAACCAGAGTGGGCAATCTGACTCAAACCACAGTGGGCAATTCAACTTTAACCACAGTGGCAATCCGACTGTAACCAGAGTGGGCAATTCGACTGTAACCTCAGTGGGCAATCCGACTGTAACCAGAGTGGGCAATCCGACTGCAACGAGACTGGCAATCTGACTGCAACCAGAGTGGGCAGTCCGACTGTAACCAGAGTGGGCAAACCGACTGCAACCAGAGTCGGCAAACCGACTGCATCCAGAGTGGGCAATCCGACTGTAACCAGAGTGGATAATGCGACGTTAACCAGAGTGGGCAATCCGACTGCAACCAGAGTGGGAAATCCAACTGTAACCACAGTGGACAATCCGACTGTAACCACAGTTGGCAATCCGACTGTACCCAGAGTGGGCAATCCGACTGGAGCCTGAGTGGGCAATCCGACTGCAACCAGAGTTGTCAAACCGACTGCATCCAGAGTGGGCAATCCGACTGTAGCCACAGTGGGCAATCCGACTGCAACCAGAGTGGGCAATCCGACTGCAACGAGACTGGCAATCTGACTGCAACCAGAGTGGGCAGTCCGACTGTAACCAGAGTGGGCAAACCGACTGCAACCAGAGTCGGCAAACCGACTGCATCCAGAGTGGGCAATCCGACTGTAACCAGAGTGGATAATGCGACGTTAACCAGAGTGGGCAATCCGACTGCAACCAGAGTGGGAAATCCAACTGTAACCACAGTGGGCAATCCGACTGTAACCAGGGTGGGCAATCCGACTGTAACCACAGTGGGCAATCCGACTGCATTTACAGTGGGCAATCCGACTGTAATCATGGTGGACAATCTGACTGTAACCACAGTGGGCAATCCTACTGTAACCAGAGTGGGCAATACGACTGTAACCACAGTGGGCAATCCAACTGCATCCAGAGTAGGCAATCCGACTGTAACCAGAGTGGACAATCTGACTGTAACCACAGTGGGCAATCCTACTGTAACCAGAGTGGGCATTACGACTGTAACCACAGTGTGCAATCCGACTGTAACCAGGATGGGCAATCCGACTGTATCCACAGTGGGCAATCCGACTGCATCCAGAGTGGACAATCCGAATGTAACCAGAGTGGACAATCCGACTGTAACCACAGTGGGCAATCCGACTGTAACCACAGTAGGCAATCCGACTGTAACCAGTGTGGGCAATCCGAGTGTAACCAGAGTGGACAATCTGACTGTAACCACAGTGGGCATTCCTACTGTAACCAGAGTGGGAAATCCAACTGTAACCACAGTGGGCAATCCAACTGTAACCACAGTGGGCAATCCGACTGTAACCAGGGTGGGCAATCCGACTGTAACCACAGTGGGCAATCCGACTGCATTTACAGTGGGCAATCCGACTGTAACCAGAGTGGACAATCTAACTGTAACCAGAGTGGACAATCTGACTGTAACCAGAGTGGGCAATCTGACTCAAACCACAGTGGGCAATCCAACTTTAACCACAGTGGCAATCCGACTGTAACCAGAGTGGGCAATTCGACTGTAACCACAGTGGGAAATCCGACTGTAACCAGGGTGGGCAATCTGACTGTAACCACAGTGGGCAATCCTACTGTAACCAGAGTGGGCAATACGACTGTAACCACAGTGTGCAATCCGACTGTAACCAGGATGGGCAATCCGACTGTATCCACAGTGGACAATCCGAATGTAACCAGAGTGGACAATCCGACTGTAACCACAGTGGGCAATCCGACTGTAACCACAGTGGGCAATCCGACTGCATCCAGTGTGGGCAATCAGAGTGTAACCAGAGTGGACAATCTGACTGTAACCACAGTGGGCAATCCTACTGTAACCAGAGTGGGAAATCCAACTGTAACCACAGTGGGCAATCCGACTGCATCCAGAGTGGACAATCCGAATGTAACCAGAGTGGACAATCCGACTGTAACCACAGTGGGCAATCCGACTGTAACCACAGTAGGCAATCCGACTGTAACCAGTGTGGGCAATCCGACTGTAACCACAGTGGGCAATCCGACTGCATCCAGTATGGGCAATCCGAGTGTAACCAGAGTGGACAATCTGACTGTAACCACAGTGGAAATCCTACTGTAAGCAGAGTGGGAAATCCAACTGTAACCACAGTGGGCAATCCGACTGTAACCAGGGTGGGCAATCCGACTGTAACCACAGTGGGCAATCCGACTGCATTTACAGTGGGCAATCTGACTGTAACCAGAGTGGGCAATCTGACTCAAACCACAGTGGGCAATCCAACTGTAACCACAGTGGCAATCCGACTGTAACCAGAGTGGGCAATTCGACTGTAACCACAGTGGGCAATCCGACTGTAACCAGGGTGGGCAATCTGACTGCAACCACAATGGCAATCTGATTGTAACCAGAGTGGACAATCTGGCTGAAACCAGAGAGGGCAATCTGACTCTAACCACAGTGGCCAATCCAACTGTAACCACAGTTGCAATCCTACTGTAAACAGAGTGGGCAATCAGACTGTAACCACAGTGGGCAATCTGACTGTAACCACAGTGGACAATCCTACTGTAACCACAGTGGGCAATCCGACTGTAACTAGAGTGGGCAATCTGATTCCAACCACAGTGGGCAATTGAACTGTAACCACAGTGGCAATCCGACTGTAATAAGAGTGGGCAATCTGAATGTAACCACAGTGGGCAATCCGACTGTACCCACAGTGGGCAATCCGACTGTAACCAGGGTGGGCAATCCGATTGTAACCACATTGGGCAACCCGACTGCATCCAGAGTGGGCAATTCGACTGTAACCAGAGTTGGGAATCTGACTGTAGCCACAGTGGGCAATCCGACTGCATCCAGAGTGGGCAATCCGACTGTAACCAGAGTGGACAATCTGACTGTAACCACAGTGGGCAATCCGACTGTAACCAGAGTGGGCAATCCGACTGTGAACACAGTAGACAATCCGACTGTAACCAGGGTGGGCAATCCGACTGTAACCACAGTGGGCAATCCGACTGTAACCAGGGTGGGCAATCGGAATATAACCACAGTGGGCAATCCGACTGTATCCAGAGTAGACAATCCGACTGTAACCACAGTGGGCCATCTGACTGTAACCAAAGTGGGCAATCGGACTGTAACCAAAGTGGGCAATCGGACTGAAACCACAGTGGGCAATCCGACTGTAACCAGAGTGGGCAATCCGACTGTAACCAGAGTGGGCAATATGACTTTAACCACAGTGGGCAACCATACTGTAAACACAGTGGGCAATCCGACTGTAACCAGCATGGGCAATCCGACTGTTACCACAGTGGGCAATCCGACGGCATCCACAGTGGGCAATCCGACTGTAACCACAGTGGGCAATCTGACTGTAACCACAGTGGGCAATCCTACTGTAACCACAGTGGGCAATCCTACTGTAACCACAGTGGGCAATTCGACTGTAACCAGAGTGGGCAATCTGACTGTAACCAGAGTGGGCAATCTGACTGTAACCAGAGTGGGCAATCTGATTCCAATCACAGTGGGCAATCGAACAGTAACCACAGTGACAATCCGACTGTAATCAGAGTGGGCAATCTGAATGTAACCAGAGTGGACAATATGACTGGAACAACAGCGGGCCATCTGACTGGAACCACAGTGGTCAATCCGACAGCAACCAGAGTGGGCAAACTGACTGCAACCACAGTGGGCAATCTAACTGTAACCACAGTGGGTAATCTGACTGTAACCAGAGTGGACAATCTGACTGGAACCAGAGTAGTCAATCTGACTGTAACCAGAGTGGGCAATCGGACTGTAACCACAGTGGCAATTCGACTGTAACCAGAGTGGGCAATCCGACTGAAACCAGAGTGGACAATCTGACTGTAACCAGAGTGGGCAATCCGCCTGTATGCAGAGTGGGCAATCGAACTGTAACCAGGGTGGGCAATCCGACTGTAACCACAGTGGGCAATCCAACTGCATCATGAGTGGGCAATCCGACTGTAACCACAGTGGGCAATCTGACTGTGACCACAGTGGGCAATCCTACTGTAACCAGAGTGGGCAATAATACTGTAACCACAGTGTGCAATACAACTGCATCCAGAGTAGGCAATCCGACTGTAACCAGGGTGGACAATCTGACTGTAACCACAGTGGGCAATCCTACTGTAATAAGAGTGGGCAATCTGACTGTAACCACAGTGGGCAATCCGACTGTACCCACAGTGGACAATCCGACTGTAATCAGGTTGGAAAATCTGACTGTAACCACAGTGGGCAATCCTACTGTAACCAGAGTGGGCAATACGACTGTAACCACAGTGGGCAATCCGGCTGCATCCAGAGTAGGCAATCCGACTGCATCCAGAGTAGGCAATCTGACTGTAACCAGAGTGGACAATCTGACTGTAACCACAGTGGGCAATCCTACTGTAACCAGGATGGGCAATCCGACTGTAACCACAGTGGGCAATCGGACTGCATCCAGAGTGGACAATCCGAATGTAACAAGAGTGGACAATCCGACGGTAACCACAGTGGGCAATCCGACTGTAACCACAGTAGGCAATCCGACTGTAACGAGGGTGGGCAATCCGACTGTAACCACAGTGGGCAATCCGACTGCATCCAGTGTGGGCAATCCGAGTGTAACCAGAGTGGACAATCTGACTGTAACCACAGTGGGCAATCCTACTGTAACCAGAGTGGGCAATCCAACTGTAACCAGAGTGGGCAATCCGACTGTAACCAGGATGGGCAATCCGACTATAACCAAGATGGGCAATCCGACGGCATCCACAGTGGGAAATCCGACTATAACCACAGTGGGCAATCTGACTGTAACCAGAGTGGGTAATGCTACTGTAACCACAGTGGGCAATCCGACTGTAACCACAGTGGGCAATCCGACTGTAACCAGAGTGGGCAATCCGACTGTAACCACACTGGGCAACCCGACTGCTTCCAGAGTGGACAATCCGACTGTAACCAGAGTGGACAATCCGACTGTAACCAGAGTAGGCAATCCGACTGTAACCACGGTGGGCAATCCGACTGTAACCACAGTGGGCAATCCGACTGTAACCAGGGTGGGCAATCCGACTGTAACCATGGTGGGCAATCCGACTGCATTTACAGTGGGTATTCCGACTGTAACCAGAGTGGACAATCTGACTGTAACCAGAGTGAGCAATCTGACTCTAACCACAGTGGGCAATCCAACTGTAACCACAGTGGCAATCCGACTGTAACCAGAGTGGGCAATTCGACTGTAACCACAGTGGGCAATCCGACTGTTACCAGGGTGGGCAATCTGTCTGTAACCACAGTGGAAATCTGACTGTAACCAGAGTGGACAATCTGTCTGAAACCAGAGTAGGCAATCTGATTCTAACCACAGTGGCCAATCAAACTGTAACCACAGTTGCAATCCGACTGTAACCACAGTGGACAATACCTGTAACCAAAGTGTGCAATCTGACTGTAACCAAAGTAGCCAATCCGACTGTAACCAGAGTTGGCAAATTGACTGTAACCACAGTGGGCAATCCGACTGCAACCACAGTGGGCAATCCGACTGTAAACACAGTGAGCAATCTGACTGTAACCACAGTGGGCAATCCGACTGTAACCACAGTGGGCAATCCAACTGTAACCAGAGTGGGCAATCTGATTCCAACCACAGTGGGCAATTGAACTGTAACCACAGAGGCAATCCGACTGTAATATGAGTGGGCAATCTGACTGTAACCACAGTGGGTAATCAGACTCTAACCACAGTGGGCAATCTGACAGTAACCAAAGTAGCCAATCCGACTGAAACCAGAGTTGGCAAACTAACTGTAACCACAGTGGGCAATCCGACTGTAACCACAATGGGCAATCCGACTGTAATCAGGGTGGACAATCTGACTGTAAACACAGTGGGCAATCCTACTGTAACCAGAGTGGGCAATACGACTGTAACCACAGTGTGCAATCCGACTGCATCCAGAGTAGGCAATCAGACTATAACCAGATTGGACAATCTGACTGTAACCATAGTGGGCAATCCTACTGTAATAAGAGTGGGCAATCTGACTGTAACCACAGTGGGCAATCCGATTATACCCACAGTGGGCAATCCGACTGTAATCAGGGTGGACAATCTGACTGTAACCACAGTGGGCAATCCTACTGTAACCAGAGTGGGCAATACGACTGTAACCACAGTGGGCAATCCAACTGCATCCAGAGTAGGCAATCCGACTGTAACCAGAGTGGACAATCTGACTGTAACCACAGTGGGCAATCCTACTGTAACCAGGATGGGCAATCCGACTGTATCCACAGTGGGCAATCCGACTGAATCCAGAGTGGACAATACGAATGTAACCAGAGTGGACAATCCGACTGTAACCACAGTGGGCAATCCGACTGTAACCACAGTAGGCAATCCGACTGTAACCAGTGTGGGCAATCCGAGTGTAACCAGAGTGGACAATCTGACTGTAACCACAGTGGGCAATCCTACTGTAACCAGAGTGGGAAATCCAACTGTAACCACAGTGGGCAATCCGACTGTAACCAGGGTGGGCAATCCGACTGTAACCAGAGTGGGTAATCCAACTGTAACCAGAGTGGGAAATCTGACTGTTTTCAGAGTGGGCAATCCGACTGTAACCAGAGTGGACAATTTAGTGTAACCACAGTGGACAATCCGACTGTAACCACAGTTGGCAATCCGACTGTACCCAGAGTGGGCAATCCGACTGTAGCCACAGTGGGCAATCCGACTGCAACCAGAGTGGGCAATCCGACTGCAACGAGACTGGCAATCTGACTGCAACCAGAGTGGGCAGTCCGACTGTAACCAGAGTGGGCAAACCGACTGCAACCAGAGTCGGCAAACCGACTGCATCCAGAGTGGGCAATCCGACTGTAACCAGAGTGGATAATGCGACGTTAACCAGAGTGGGCAATCCGACTGCAACCAGAGTGGGAAATCCAGCTGTAACCACAGTGGGCAATCCGACTGTAACCAGGGTGGGCAATCCGACTGTAACCACAGTGGGCAATCCGACTGCATTTACAGTGGGCAATCCGACTGTAATCATGGTGGACAATCTGACTGTAACAACAGTGGGCAATCCTACTGTAACCAGAGTGGGCAATACGACTGTAACCACAGTGGGCAATCCAACTGCATCCAGAGTAGGCAATCCGACTGTAACCAGAGTGGACAATCTGACTGTAACCACAGTGGGCAATCCTACTGTAACCAGAGTGGGCATTACGACTGTAACCACAGTGTGCAATCCGACTGTAACCAGGATGGGCAATCCGACTGTATCCACAGTGGGCAATCCGACTGCATCCAGAGTGGACAATCCGAATGTAACCAGAGTGGACAATCCGACTGTAACCACAGTGGGCAATCCGACTGTAACCGCAGTAGGCAATCCGACTGTAACCAGTGTGGGCAATCCGACTGTAACCACAGTGGGCAATCCGACTGCATCCAGTGTGGGCAATCCGAGTGTAACCAGAGTGGACAATCTGACTGTAACCACAGTGGGCATTCCTACTGTAACCAGAGTGGGAAATCCAACTGTAACCACAGTGGGCAATCCAACTGTAACCACAGTGGGCAATCCGACTGTAACCAGGGTGGGCAATCCGACTGTAACCACAGTGGGCAATCCGACTGCATTTACAGTGGGCAATCCGACTGTAACCAGAGTGGACAATCTGACTGTAACCAGAGTGGACAATCTGACTGTAACCAGAGTGGGCAATCTGACTCAAACCACAGTGGGCAATCCAACTTTAACCACAGTGGCAATCCGACTGTAACCAGAGTGGGCAATTCGACTGTAACCACAGTGGGCAATCCGACTGTAACCAGGGTGGGCAATCTGACTGTAACCACAGTGGGCAATCCTACTGTAACCAGAGTGGGCAATACGACTGTAACCACAGTGTGCAATCCGACTGTAACCAGGATGGGCAATCCGACTGTATCCACAGTGGACAATCCGAATGTAACCAGAGTGGACAATCCGACTGTAACCACAGTGGGCATTCCGATTGTAACCACAGTGGGCAATCCGACTGCATCCAGTGTGGGCAATCCGAGTGTAACCAGAGTGGACAATCTGACTGTAACCACAGTGGGCAATCCTACTGTAACCAGAGTGGGAAATCCAACTGTAACCACAGTGGGCAATCCGACTGTAACCAGGGTGGGCAATCCGACTGTAACCAGAGTGGGTAATCCAACTGTAACCAGAGTGGGAAATCTGACTGTTTTCAGAGTGGGCAATCCGACTGTAACCAGAGTGGACAATTTAGTGTAACCACAGTGGACAATCCGACTGTAACCACAGTTGGCAATCCGACTGTACCCAGAGTGGGCAATCCGACTGTAGCCACAGTGGGCAATCCGACTGCAACCAGAGTGGGCAATCCGACTGCAACGAGACTGGCAATCTGACTGCAACCAGAGTGGGCAGTCCGACTGTAACCAGAGTGGGCAAACCGACTGCAACCAGAGTCGGCAAACCGACTGCATCCAGAGTGGGCAATCCGACTGTAACCAGAGTGGATAATGCGACGTTAACCAGAGTGGGCAATCCGACTGCAACCAGAGTGGGAAATCCAACTGTAACCACAGTGGGCAATCCGACTGTAACCAGGGTGGGCAATCCGACTGTAACCACAGTGGGCAATCCGACTGCATTTACAGTGGGCAATCCGACTGTAATCATGGTGGACAATCTGACTGTAACCACAGTGGGCAATCCTACTGTAACCAGAGTGGGCAATACGACTGTAACCACAGTGGGCAATCCAACTGCATCCAGAGTAGGCAATCCGACTGTAACCAGAGTGGACAATCTGACTGTAACCACAGTGGGCAATCCTACTGTAACCAGAGTGGGCATTACGACTGTAACCACAGTGTGCAATCCGACTGTAACCAGGATGGGCAATCCGACTGTATCCACAGTGGGCAATCCGACTGCATCCAGAGTGGACAATCCGAATGTAACCAGAGTGGACAATCCGACTGTAACCACAGTGGGCAATCCGACTGTAACCGCAGTAGGCAATCCGACTGTAACCAGTGTGGGCAATCCGACTGTAACCACAGTGGGCAATCCGACTGCATCCAGTGTGGGCAATCCGAGTGTAACCAGAGTGGACAATCTGACTGTAACCACAGTGGGCATTCCTACTGTAACCAGAGTGGGAAATCCAACTGTAACCACAGTGGGCAATCCAACTGTAACCACAGTGGGCAATCCGACTGTAACCAGGGTGGGCAATCCGACTGTAACCACAGTGGGCAATCCGACTGCATTTACAGTGGGCAATCCGACTGTAACCAGAGTGGACAATCTGACTGTAACCAGAGTGGACAATCTGACTGTAACCAGAGTGGGCAATCTGACTCAAACCACAGTGGGCAATCCAACTTTAACCACAGTGGCAATCCGACTGTAACCAGAGTGGGCAATTCGACTGTAACCACAGTGGGCAATCCGACTGTAACCAGGGTGGGCAATCTGACTGTAACCACAGTGGGCAATCCTACTGTAACCAGAGTGGGCAATACGACTGTAACCACAGTGTGCAATCCGACTGTAACCAGGATGGGCAATCCGACTGTATCCACAGTGGACAATCCGAATGTAACCAGAGTGGACAATCCGACTGTAACCACAGTGGGCAATCCGACTGTAACCACAGTGGGCAATCCGACTGCATCCAGTGTGGGCAATCCGAGTGTAACCAGAGTGGACAATCTGACTGTAACCACAGTGGGCAATCCTACTGTAACCAGAGTGGGAAATCCAACTGTAACCACAGTGGGCAATCCGACTGTAACCAGGGTGGGCAATCCGACTGTAACCAGAGTGGGTAATCCAACTGTAACCAGAGTGGGAAATCTGACTGTTTTCAGAGTGGGCAATCCGACTGTAACCAGAGTGGACAATTTAGTGTAACCACAGTGGACAATCCGACTGTAACCACAGTTGGCAATCCGACTGTACCCAGAGTGGACAATCCGACTGTAGCCACAGTGGGCAATCCGACTGCAACCAGAGTGGGCAATCCGACTGCAACGAGACTGGCAATCTGACTGCAACCAGAGTGGGCAGTCCGACTGTAACCAGAGTGGGCAATCTGACTGTAACCACAGTGGGCAATCCTACTGTAACCAGAGTGGGCAATACGACTGTAACCACAGTGTGCAATCCGACTGTAACCAGGATGGGCAATCCGACTGTATCCACAGTGGACAATCCGAATGTAACCAGAGTGGACAATCCGACTGTAACCACAGTGGGCAATCCGACTGTAACCACAGTGGGCAATCCGACTGCATCCAGTGTGGGCAATCCGAGTGTAACCAGAGTGGACAATCTGACTGTAACCACAGTGGGCAATCCTACTGTAACCAGAGTGGGAAATCCAACTGTAACCACAGTGGGCAATCCGACTGTAACCAGGGTGGGCAATCCGACTGTAACCAGAGTGGGTAATCCAACTGTAACCAGAGTGGGAAATCTGACTGTTTTCAGAGTGGGCAATCCGACTGTAACCAGAGTGGACAATTTAGTGTAACCACAGTGGACAATCCGACTGTAACCACAGTTGGCAATCCGACTGTACCCAGAGTGGGCAATCCGACTGTAGCCACAGTGGGCAATCCGACTGCAACCAGAGTGGGCAATCCGACTGCAACGAGACTGGCAATCTGACTGCAACCAGAGTGGGCAGTCCGACTGTAACCAGAGTGGGCAAACCGACTGCAACCAGAGTCGGCAAACCGACTGCATCCAGAGTGGGCAATCCGACTGTAACCAGAGTGGATAATGCGACGTTAACCAGAGTGGGCAATCCGACTGCAACCAGAGTGGGAAATCCAACTGTAACCACAGTGGGCAATCCGACTGTAACCAGGGTGGGCAATCCGACTGTAACCACAGTGGGCAATCCGACTGCATTTACAGTGGGCAATCCGACTGTAATCATGGTGGACAATCTGACTGTAACCACAGTGGGCAATCCTACTGTAACCAGAGTGGGCAATACGACTGTAACCACAGTGGGCAATCCAACTGCATCCAGAGTAGGCAATCCGACTGTAACCAGAGTGGACAATCTGACTGTAACCACAGTGGGCAATCCTACTGTAACCAGAGTGGGCATTACGACTGTAACCACAGTGTGCAATCCGACTGTAACCAGGATGGGCAATCCGACTGTATCCACAGTGGGCAATCCGACTGCATCCAGAGTGGACAATCCGAATGTAACCAGAGTGGACAATCCGACTGTAACCACAGTGGGCAATCCGACTGTAACCGCAGTAGGCAATCCGACTGTAACCAGTGTGGGCAATCCGACTGTAACCACAGTGGGCAATCCGACTGCATCCAGTGTGGGCAATCCGAGTGTAACCAGAGTGGACAATCTGACTGTAACCACAGTGGGCATTCCTACTGTAACCAGAGTGGGAAATCCAACTGTAACCACAGTGGGCAATCCAACTGTAACCACAGTGGGCAATCCGACTGTAACCAGGGTGGGCAATCCGACTGTAACCACAGTGGGCAATCCGACTGCATTTACAGTGGGCAATCCGACTGTAACCAGAGTGGACAATCTGACTGTAACCAGAGTGGACAATCTGACTGTAACCAGAGTGGGCAATCTGACTCAAACCACAGTGGGCAATCCAACTTTAACCACAGTGGCAATCCGACTGTAACCAGAGTGGGCAATTCGACTGTAACCACAGTGGGCAATCCGACTGTAACCAGGGTGGGCAATCTGACTGTAACCACAGTGGGCAATCCTACTGTAACCAGAGTGGGCAATACGACTGTAACCACAGTGTGCAATCCGACTGTAACCAGGATGGGCAATCCGACTGTATCCACAGTGGACAATCCGAATGTAACCAGAGTGGACAATCCGACTGTAACCACAGTGGGCAATCCGACTGTAACCACAGTGGGCAATCCGACTGCATCCAGTGTGGGCAATCCGAGTGTAACCAGAGTGGACAATCTGACTGTAACCACAGTGGGCAATCCTACTGTAACCAGAGTGGGAAATCCAACTGTAACCACAGTGGGGAATCCGACTGCATCCAGAGTGGACAATCCGAATGTAACCAGAGTGGACAATCCGACTGTAACCACAGTGGGCAATCCGACTGTAACCACAGTAGGCAATCCGACTGTAACCAGTGTGGGCAATCCGACTGTAACCACAGTGGGCAATCAGACTGCATCCAGTACGGGCAATCCGAGTGTAACCAGAGTGGACAATCTGACTGTAACCAGAGTGGGCAATCTGACTCAAACCACAGTGGGCAATCCAACTTTAACCACAGTGGCAATCCGACTGTAACCAGAGTGGGCAATTCGACTGTAACCACAGTGGGCAATCCGACTGTAACCAGGGTGGGCAATCTGACTGTAACCACAGTGGGCAATCCTACTGTAACCAGAGTGGGCAATACGACTGTAACCACAGTGTGCAATCCGACTGTAACCAGGATGGGCAATCCGACTGTATCCACAGTGGACAATCCGAATGTAACCAGAGTGGACAATCCGACTGTAACCACAGTGGGCAATCCGACTGTAACCACAGTGGGCAATCCGACTGCATCCAGTGTGGGCAATCCGAGTGTAACCAGAGTGGACAATCTGACTGTAACCACAGTGGGCAATCCTACTGTAACCAGAGTGGGAAATCCAACTGTAACCACAGTGGGCAATCCGACTGCATCCAGAGTGGACAATCCGAATGTAACCAGAGTGGACAATCCGACTGTAACCACAGTGGGCAATCCGACTGTAACCACAGTAGGCAATCCGACTGTAACCAGTGTGGGCAATCCGACTGTAACCACAGTGGGCAATCAGACTGCATCCAGTACGGGCAATCCGAGTGTAACCAGAGTGGACAATCTGACTGTAACCACAGTGGAAATCCTACTGTAACCAGAGTGGGAAATCCAACTGTAACCACAGTGGGCAATCCGACTGTAACCAGGGTGGGCAATCCGACTGTAACCACAGTAGGCAATCCGACTGCATTTACAGTGGGCAATCTGACTGTAACCAGAGTGGGCAATCTGACTCAAACCACAGTGGGCAATCCAACTGTAACCACAGTGGCAATCCGACTGTAACCAGAGTGGGCAATTCGACTGTAACCACAGTGGGCAATCCGACTGTAACCAGGGTGGGCAATCTGACTGCAACCATTATGGCAATCTGATTGTAACCAGAGTGGACAATCTGGCTGAAACCAGAGAGGGCAATCTGACTCTAACCACAGTGGCCAATCCAACTGTAACCACAGTTGCAATCCTACTGTAAACAGAGTGGGCAATCCGACTGTAACCACAGTGGGCAATCTGACTGTAACCACAGTGGACAATCCTACTGCAACCACAGTGGGCAATCCGACTGTAACCAGAGTGGGCAATCTGATTCCAACCACAGTGGGCAATTGAACTGTAACCACAGTGGCAATCCGACTGTAATAAGAGTGGGCAATCTGAATGTAACCACAGTGGGCAATCCGACTGTACCCACAGTGGGCAATCCGACTGTAACCAGGGTGGGCAATCCGATTGTAACCACATTGGGCAATCCGACTGCATCCAGAGTGGGCAATCCGACTGTAACCAGAGTTGGGAATCTGACTGTAGCCACAGTGGGCAATCCGACTGCATCCAGAGTGGGCAATCCGACTGTAACCAGAGTGGACAATCTGACTGTAACCACAGTGGGCAATCCGACTGTAACCAGAGTGGGCAATCCGACTGTGAACACAGTAGACAATCCGACTGTAACCAGGGTGGGCAATCCGACTGTAACCACAGTGGGCAATCCGACTGTAACCAGGGTGGGCAATCGGAATGTAACCACAGTGGGCAATCCGACTGTATCCAGAGTAGACAATCCGACTGTAACCACAGTGGGCCATCTGACTGTAACCAAAGTGGGCAATCGGACTGTAACCAAAGTGGGCAATCGGACTGAAACCACAGTGGGCAATCCGACTGTAACCAGAGTGGGCAATCCGACTGTAACCAGAGTGGGCAATATGACTTTAACCACAGTGGGCAACCATACTGTAAACACAGTGGGCAATCCGACTGTAACCAGCATGGGCAATCCGACTGTTACCACAGTGGGCAATCCGACGGCATCCACAGTGGGCAATCCGACTGTAACCACAGTGGGCAATCTGACTGTAACCACAGTGGGCAATCCTACTGTAACCACAGTGGGCAATCCGACTGTAACCAGAGTGGGCAATCTGACTGTTACCAGAGTGGGCAATCTGACTGTAACCAGAGTGGGCAATCTGATTCCAATCACAGTGGGCAATCGAACAGTAACCACAGTGACAATCCGACTGTAACCAGAGTGGGCAATCTGAATGTAACCACAGTGGACAATATGACTGGAACAACAGCGGGCCATCTGACTGGAACCACAGTGGTCAATCCGACAGCAACCAGAGTGGGCAAACTGACTGCAACCACAGTGGGCAATCTAACTGTAACCACAGTGGGTAATCTGACTGTAACCAGAGTGGACAATCTGACTGGAACCAGAGTAGTCAATCTGACTGTAACCAGAGTGGGCAATCGGACTGTAACCACAGTGGCAATTCGACTGTAACCAGAGTGGGCAATCCGACTGAAACCAGAGTGGACAATCTGACTGTAACCAGAGTGGGCAATCCGCCTGTATGCAGAGTGGGCAATCGAACTGTAACCAGGGTGGGCAATCCGACTGTAACCACAGTGGGCAATCCGACTGCATCATGAGTGGGCAATCCGACTGTAACCACAGTGGGCAATCTGACTGTGACCACAGTGGGCAATCCTACTGTAACCAGAGTGGGCAATAATACTGTAACCACAGTGTGCAATACAACTGCATCCAGAGTAGGCAATCCGACTGTAACCAGGGTGGACAATCTGACTGTAACCACAGTGGGCAATCCTACTGTAATAAGAGTGGGCAATCTGACTGTAACCACAGTGGGCAATCCGACTGTACCCACAGTGGACAATCCGACTGTAATCAGGTTGGAAAATCTGACTGTAACCACAGTGGGCAATCCTACTGTAACTAGAGTGGGCAATCCGACTGTAACCACAGTGGGCAATCCGACTGCATCCAGTGTGGGCAATCCGAGTGTAACCAGAGTGGACAATCTGACTGTAACCACAGTGGGCAATCCTACTGTAACCAGAGTGGGCAATCCAACTGTAACGAGAGTGGGCAATCCGACTGTAACCAGGATGGGCAATCCGACTATAACCAAGATGGGCAATCCGACGGCATCCACAGTGGGAAATCCGACTGTAACCACAGTGGGCAATCTGACTGTAACCAGAGTGGGCAATCTGATTCCAACCACAGTGGGCAATTGAACTGTAACCACAGAGGCAATCCGACTGTAACCACAGTGGGCAATCCTACTGTAACCAGAGTGGGCAATCCAACTGTAACCAGAGTGGGCAATCCGACTGTAACCAGGATGGGCAATCCGACTATAACCAAGATGGGCAATCCGACGGCATCCACAGTGGGAAATCCGACTGTAACCACAGTGGGCAATCTGACTGTAACCAGAGTGGGCAATCTGATTCCAACCACAGTGGGCAATTGAACTGTAACCACAGAGGCAATCCGACTGTAACCACAGTGGGCAAGCCGACTGTACCCACAGTGGGCAAGCCGACTGTACCCACAGTGGGCAATCCGACTGTAACCAGGGTGGGCAATCCGACTGTAACCACAGTGGGCAATACGACTGCATCCAGAATGGGCAATGCGACTGTAACCAGAGTGGGCAATCTGACTGTAACCACAGTGGGTAATCCTACTGTAACCAGAGTGGGCAATCCGACTGTAACCACAGTGGGCAATCCGACTGTAACCAGGGTGGGCAATCCGACTGTAACCACACTGGGCAACCCGACTGCTTCCAGAGTGGACAATCCGACTGTAACCAGAGTGGACAATCCGACTGTAACCAGAGTTGGCAATCCGACTGTAACCACGGTGGGCAATCCGACTGTAACCACAGTGGGCAATCCGACTGTAACCAGGGTGGGCAATCCGACTGTAACCATAGTGGGCAATCCGACTGCATTTACAGTGGGTATTCCGACTGTAACCAGAGTGGACAATCTGACTGTAACCAGAGTGAGCAATCTGACTCTAACCACAGTGGGCAATCCAACTGTAACCACAGTGGCAATCCGACTGTAACCAGAGTGGGCAATTCGACTGTAACCACAGTGGGCAATCCGACTGTTACCAGGGTGGGCAATCTGTCTGTAACCACAGTGGAAATCTGACTGTAACCAGAGTGGACAATCTGTCTGAAACCAGAGTAGGCAATCTGATTCTAACCACAGTGGCCAATCAAACTGTAACCACAGTTGCAATCCGACTGTAACCACAGTGGACAATACCTGTAACCAAAGTGTGCAATCTGACTGTAACCAAAGTAGCCAATCCGACTGTAACCAGAGTTGGCAAACTGACTGTAACCACAGTGGGCAATCCGACTGTAACCACAGTGGGCAATCCGACTGTAACCAGAGTGGGCAATCTGATTCCAACCACAGTGGGCAATTGAACTGTAACAACAGAGGCAATCCGACTGTAATATGAGTGGGCAATCTGACTGTAACCACAGTGGGCAATCCGACTGTACCCACAGTGGGCAATCCGACTGTAATCAGGGTGGACAATCTGACTGTAACCACAGTGGGCAATCCTACTGTAACCAGAGTGGGCAATACGACTGTAACCGCAGTGTGCAATCCGACTGCATCCAGAGTAGGCAATCCGACTGTAACCAGGGTGGACAATCTGACTGTAACCACAGTGGGCAATCCTACTGTAATAAGAGTGGGCAATCTGACTGTAACCACAGTGGGCAATCCGACTGTACCCACAGTGGGCAATCCGACTGTAATCAGGGTGGAAAATCTGACTGTAACCACTGTGGGCAATCCTACTGTAACCAGAGTGGGCAATACGACTGTAACCATAGTGGGCAATCCGACTGCATCCAGAGTAGGCAATACGACTGTAACCAGAGTGGACAATCTGACTGTAACCACAGTGGGCAATCCTACTGTAACCAGAGTGGGCAATACGACTGTAACCACAGTGGGCAAACCGACTGCATCCAGAGTGGACAATCCGAATGTAACAAGAGTGGACAATCCGACGGTAACCACAGTGGGCAATCCGACTGTATCACAGTAGGCAATCCGACTATAACGAGGGTGGGCAATCCGACTGTAACCACAGTGGGCAATCCGACTGCATCCAGTGTGGGCAATCCGAGTGTAACCAGAGTGGACAATCTGACTGTAACCACAGTGGGCAATCCTACTGTAACCAGAGTGGGCAATCCAACTGTAACCACAGTGGGCAATCCGACTGTAACCAGGGTGGGCAATCCGACTGTAACCAGAGTGGACAATCTGACTGTAACCACAGTGGGCAATCCTACTGTAACCAGAGTGGGCAATCCAACTGTAACCACAGTGGGCAATCCGACTGTAAACAGATTGGGCAATCCGACTGTAACCACAGTGGGCAATCCGACTGCATTTAGAGTGGGCAATCCGACTGCATTTAGAGTGGGCAATCCGACTGTAACCAGAGTGGGCAATCTGACTGTAACCAGAGTGGGCAATCTGACTGTAACAACAGTGGGCAATCCTACTGTAACCATAGTGGGCAATCCAACTGTAACCAGAGTGGACAATCTGACTGTAACCAGAGTGAGCAATCTGACTCAAACCACAGTGGGCAATCCAACTGTAAACACAGTGGGCAATACGACTGTAACCAGGATGGGCAATCCGACTATAACCAAGATGGGCAATCCGACGGCATCCAGAGTGGGCAATCCGACTGTAACCACAGTGGGCAATCTGACTGTAACCACAGTGGGCAATCCTACTGTAACCACAGTGGGCAATCTGACTGTAACCAGAGTGGGCAATCTGATTCCAACCACAGTGGGCAATTGAACTGTAACCACAGAGGCAATCCGACTGTAACCACAGTGGGCAAGCCGACTGTACCCACAGTGGGCAAGCCGACTGTACCCACAGTGGGCAATCCGACTGTAACCAGGGTGGGCAATCCGATTGTAACCACAGTGGGCAATACGCCTGCATCCAGAGTGGGCAATGCGACTGTAACCACAGTGGGCAATCTGACAGTAACCACAGTGGGCAATCCTACTGTAACCAGAGTGGGCAATCCGACTGTAACCACAGTGGGCAATCCGACTGTAACCAGGGTGGGCAATCCGACTGTAACCACAGTGGGCAATCCGACTGCATCCAGAGTGGAAAATCCGACTGTAACCAGAGTGGACAATACGACTGTAACCAGAGTAGGCAATCCGACTGTAACCAGGGTGGGCAATCCGACTGTAACCACAGTGGGCAATCCGACTCTAACCAGGGTGGGCAATCCGACTGTAACCACAGTGGGCAATCCTACTGCATTTACAGTGGGTATTCCGACTGTAACCAGAGTGGACAATCTGACTGTAACCAGAGTGAGCAATCTGACTCTAACCACAGTGGGCAATCCAACTGTAACCACAGTGGCAATCCGACTGTATCCAGAGTGGGCAATTCGACTGTAACCACAGTGGGCAATCCGACTATTACCAGGGTGGGCAATCTGACTGTAACCACAGTGGCAATCTGATTGTAACCAGAGTGGACAATCTGTCTGAAACCAGAGAGGGCAATGTGATTCTAACCACAGTGGCCAAGCAAACTGTAACCACAGTTGCAATCCGACTGTAACCACAGTGGACAATACAGCTGTAACCACAGTGTGCAATCTGACTGTAACCAAAGTAGCCAATCCGACTGTAACCAGAGTTGGCAAACTGACTGTAACCACAGTGGGCAATCCGACTGCAACCACAGTGGGCAATCCGACTGTAAACACAGTGGGCAATCCGACTGCAACCAGAATGGGCAATCCGACTGTAACCACAGTGGGCAATCTGACTGTAACCACAGTGGGCAATCCTACTGTAACCACAGTGGCAATCCGACTGTAACCAGAGTGGGCAATCTGATTCCAACCACAGTGGGCAATTGAACTGTAACCACAGAGGCAATCCGACTGTAATAAGAGTGGGCAATCTGACTGTAACCACAGTGGGCAATCCGACTGTACCCACAGTGGGCAATCCGACTGTAATCAGGGTGGACAATCTGACTGTAACCAGAGTGGGCATTCCTACCGTAACCAGAGTGGGCAATACGACTGTAACCACAGTGTGCAATCCGACTGCATCCAGAGTAGGCAATCCGACTGTAACCAGGGTGGACAATCTGACTGTAACCACAGTGGGCAATCCTACTGTAACCAGGATGGGCAATCCGACTGTAACCGCAGTGGGCAAACCGACTGCATCCAGAGTGGACAATCCGAATGTAACAAGAGTGGACAATCCGACGGTAACCACAGTGGGCAATCCGACTGTAATCAGGGTGGACAATCTGACTGTAACCACAGTGGGCAATCCTACCGTAACCAGAGTGGGCAATACGACTGTAACCACAGTGTGCAATCCGACTGCATCCAGAGTAGGCAATCCGAGTGTAACCAGAGTGGACAATCTGACTGTAACCACAGTGGGCAATCCGACTGTAACCAGAGTGGGCAATCTGACTGTAACCACAGTGGGCAATCCGACTGTACCCACAGTGGGCAATCCGACTGTAATCAGGGTGGACAATCTGACTGTAACCACAGTGGGCAATCCTACCGTAACCAGAGTGGGCAATACGACTGTAACCACAGTGTGCAATCCGACTGCATCCAGAGTAGGCAATCCGACTGTAATCAGGGTGTACAATCTGACTGTAACCACAGTGGGCAATCCTACTGTAACCAGGATGGGCAATCCGACTGTAACCGCAGTGGGCATACCGACTGCATCCAGAGTGGACAATCCGAATGTAACCACAGTGGGCAATCCGACTGTACCCACAGTGGGCAATCCGACTGTAATCAGGGTGGACAATCTGACTGTAACCACAGTGGGCAATCCTACCGTAACCAGAGTGGGCAATACGACTGTAACCACAGTGTGCAATCCGACTGCATCCAGAGTAGGCAATCCGAGTGTACCCAGAGTGGACAATCTGACTGTAACCACAGTGGGCAATCCTACTGTAACCAGAGTGGGCAATCCAACTGTAACCACAGTGGGCAATCCGACTGTAACCAGGGTGGGAAATCCGACTGTAACCACAGTGGGCAATCCGACTGCATTTACAGTGGCAATCCGACTGTAACCAGAGTGGACAATCTGACCGTAACCAGAGTGGGCAATCTGACTGTAACCAGAGTGGGCAATCTGACTGTAACAACAGTGGGCAATCCTACTGTAACCATAGTGGGCAATCCAACTGTAACCAGAGTGGACAATCTGATTGTAACCAGAGTGAGCAATCTGACTGTAACCAGAGTGAGCAATCAGACTCTAACCACAGTGAGCAATCCAACTAAAACCACAGTGGCAATCCGACTGTAACCAGAGTGGGCAATTCGACTGTAACCACAGTGGGCGATCCGACTGTTACCAGGGTGGGCAATCTGACTGTAACCACAGTGGCAATCTGATTGAAACCAGAGTGGACAATCTGTCTGCAACCAGAGTAGGCAATCTGATTCTAACCACAGTGGCCAACCAAACTGTAACCACAGTTGCAATCCGACTGTAACCACAGTGGACAGTACAACTGTAACTACAGTGGGCAATCTGACTGTAACCAAAGTAGCCAATCCGACTGAAACCAGAGTTGGCAAACTAACTGTAACCACAGTGGGCAATCCGACTGTAACCACAATGGGCAATCCGACTGTAATCAGGGTGGACCATCTGACTGTAACCACAGTGGGCAATCCTACTGTAACCAGAGTGGGCAATACGACTGTAACCACAGTGTGCAATCCGACTGCATCCAGAGTAGGCAATCAGACTATAACCAGAGTGGACAATCTGACTGTAACCACAGTGGGCAATCCTACTGTAATAAGTGTGGTCAATCTGACTGTAACCACAGTGGACAATCCGATTATACCCACAGTGGGCAATCCGACTGTAATCAGGGTGGACAATCTGACTGTAACCACAGTGGGCAATCCTACTGTAACCAGAGTGGGCAATACGACTGTAATCACAGTGGGCAATCCAACTGCATCCAGAGTAGGCAATCCGACTGTAACCAGAGGGGACAATCTGACTGTAACCACAGTGGGCAATCCTACTGTAACCAGAGTGGGCAATACGACTGTAACCACAGTGTGCAATCCGACTGTAACCAGGATGGGCAATCCGACTGTATCCACAGTGGGCAATCCGACTGAATCCAGAGTGGACAATACGAATGTAACCAGAGTGGACAATCCGACTGTAACCACAGTGGGCAATCCGACTGTAACCACAGTAGGCAATCCGACTGTAACCAGTGTGGGCAATCCGAGTGTAACCAGAGTGGACAATCTGACTGTAACCACAGTGGGCAATCCTACTGTAACCAGAGTGGGAAATCCAACTGTAACCACAGTGGGCAATCCGACTGTAACCAGGGTGGGCAATCCGACTGTAACCACAGTGGGCAGTCCTACTGTAACCAGAGTGGGCAATACGACTGTAACCACAGTGGGCAATCCAACTGCATCCAGAGTAGGCAATCCGACTGTAACCAGAGTGGACAATCTGACTGTAATCACAGTGGGCAATCCTACTGTAACCAGGATGGGCAATCCGACTGTATCCACAGTGTGCAATCCGACTGTAACCAGGATGGGCAATCCGACTGTATCCACAGTGGGCAATCCGACTGCATCCAGAGTGGACAATCCGAATGTAACCAGAGTGGACAATCCCACTGTAACCACAGTGGGCAATCCGACTGTAACCACAGTAGGCAATCCGACTGTAACCAGTGTGGGCAATCCGACTGTAACCACAGTGGGCAATCCGACTGCATCCAGTGTGGGAAATCCAACTGTAACCACAGTGGCAATCCAACTGTACCCACAGTGGGCAATCCGACTGTAATCAGGGTGGACAATCTGACTGTAACCACAGTGGGCAATCCTACCGTAACCAGAGTGGGCAATACGACTGTAACCACAGTGTGCAATCCGACTGCATCCAGAGTAGGCAATCCGACTGTAATCAGGGTGGACAATCTGACTGTAACCACAGTGGGCAATCCTACTGTAACCAGGATGGGCAATCCGACTGTAACCGCAGTGGGCATACCGACTGCATCCAGAGTGGACAATCCGAATGTAACCACAGTGGGCAATCCGACTGTACCCACAGTGGGCAATCCGACTGTAATCAGGGTGGACAATCTGACTGTAACCACAGTGGGCAATCCTACCGTAACCAGAGTGGGCAATACGACTGTAACCACAGTGTGCAATCCGACTGCATCCAGAGTAGGCAATCCGAGTGTAACCAGAGTGGACAATCTGACTGTAACCACAGTGGGCAATCCTACTGTAACCAGAGTGGGCAATCCAACTGTAACCACAGTGGGCAATCCGACTGTAACCAGGGTGGGAAATCCGACTGTAACCACAGTGGGCAATCCGACTGCATTTACAGTGGCAATCCGACTGTAACCAGAGTGGACAATCTGACCGTAACCAGAGTGGGCAATCTGACTGTAACCAGAGTGGGCAATCTGACTGTAACAACAGTGGGCAATCCTACTGTAACCATAGTGGGCAATCCAACTGTAACCAGAGTGGACAATCTGATTGTAACCAGAGTGAGCAATCTGACTGTAACCAGAGTGAGCAATCAGACTCTAACCACAGTGAGCAATCCAACTAAAACCACAGTGGCAATCCGACTGTAACCAGAGTGGGCAATTCGACTGTAACCACAGTGGGCGATCCGACTGTTACCAGGGTGGGCAATCTGACTGTAACCACAGTGGCAATCTGATTGAAACCAGAGTGGACAATCTGTCTGCAACCAGAGTAGGCAATCTGATTCTAACCACAGTGGCCAACCAAACTGTAACCACAGTTGCAATCCGACTGTAACCACAGTGGACAGTACAACTGTAACTACAGTGGGCAATCTGACTGTAACCAAAGTAGCCAATCCGACTGAAACCAGAGTTGGCAAACTAACTGTAACCACAGTGGGCAATCCGACTGTAACCACAATGGGCAATCCGACTGTAATCAGGGTGGACCATCTGACTGTAACCACAGTGGGCAATCCTACTGTAACCAGAGTGGGCAATACGACTGTAACCACAGTGTGCAATCCGACTGCATCCAGAGTAGGCAATCAGACTATAACCAGAGTGGACAATCTGACTGTAACCACAGTGGGCAATCCTACTGTAATAAGTGTGGTCAATCTGACTGTAACCACAGTGGACAATCCGATTATACCCACAGTGGGCAATCCGACTGTAATCAGGGTGGACAATCTGACTGTAACCACAGTGGGCAATCCTACTGTAACCAGAGTGGGCAATACGACTGTAATCACAGTGGGCAATCCAACTGCATCCAGAGTAGGCAATCCGACTGTAACCAGAGGGGACAATCTGACTGTAACCACAGTGGGCAATCCTACTGTAACCAGAGTGGGCAATACGACTGTAACCACAGTGTGCAATCCGACTGTAACCAGGATGGGCAATCCGACTGTATCCACAGTGGGCAATCCGACTGAATCCAGAGTGGACAATACGAATGTAACCAGAGTGGACAATCCGACTGTAACCACCGTGGGCAATCCGACTGTAACCACAGTAGGCAATCCGACTGTAACCAGTGTGGGCAATCCGAGTGTAACCAGAGTGGACAATCTGACTGTAACCACAGTGGGCAATCCTACTGTAACCAGAGTGGGAAATCCAACTGTAACCACAGTGGGCAATCCGACTGTAACCAGGGTGGGCAATCCGACTGTAACCACAGTGGGCAATCCTACTGTAACCAGAGTGGGCAATACGACTGTAACCACAGTGGGCAATCCTACTGTAACCAGAGTGGGAAATCCAACTGTAACCACAGTGGGCAATCCGACTGTAATCATGGTGGACAATCTGACTGTAACCACAGTGGGCAATCCTACTGTAACCAGAGTGGGCAATACGACTGTAACCACAGTGGGCAATCCAACTGCATCCAGTGTGGGCAATCCGAGTGTAACCAGAGTGGACAATCTGACTGTAACCACAGTGGGCATTCCTACTGTAACCAGAGTGGGAAATCCAACTGTAACCACAGTGGCAATCCAACTGTAACCACAGTGGGCAATCCGACTGTAACCAGGGTGGGCAATCCGACTGTAACCACAGTGGGCAATCCGACTGCATTTACAGTGGGCAATCCGACTGTAACCAGAGTGGACAATCTGACTGTAACCAGAGTGGACAATCTGACTGTAACCAGAGTGGGCAATCTGACTCAAACCACAGTGGGCAATCCAACTTTAACCACAGTGGCAATCCGACTGTAACCAGAGTGGGCAATTCGACTGTAACCACAGTGGGCAATCCGACTGTAACCAGGGTGGGCAATCTGTCTGTAACCACAGTGGGCAATCCTACTGTAACCAGAGTGGGCAATACGACTGTAACCAGTGTGGGCAATCCGACTGTAACCAGGATGGGCAATCCGACTGTATCCACAGTGGACAATCCGAATGTAACCAGAGTGGACAATCCGACTGTAACCACAGTGGGCAATCCGACTGTAACCACAGTAGGCAATCCGACTGTAACCAGTGTGGGCAATCCGACTGTAACCACAGTGGGCAATCCGACTGCATCCAGTGTGGGCAATCCGAGTGTAACCAGAGTAGACAATCTGACTGTAACCACAGTGGGCAATCCTACTGTAACCAGAGTGGGAAATCCAACTGTAACCACAGTGGGCAATCCGACTGCATCCAGAGTGGACAATCCGAATGTAACCAGAGTGGACAATCCGACTGTAACCACAGTGGGCAATCCGACTGTAACCACAGTAGGCAATCCGACTGTAACCAGTGTGGGCAATCCGACTGTAACCACAGTGGGCAATCCGACTGCATCCAGTATGGGCAATCCGAGTGTAACCAGAGTGGACAATCTGACTGTAACCACAGTGGGCAATCCTACTGTAACCAGAGTGGGAAATCCAACTGTAACCACAGTGGGCAATCCGACTGTAACCAGGGTGGGCAATCCGACTGTAACCACAGTGGGCAATCCGACTGAATTTACAGTGGGCAATCTGACTGTAACCAGAGTGGGCAATCTGACTCAAACCACAGTGGGCAATCCAACTGTAACCACAGTGGCAATCCGACTGTAACCAGAGTGGGCAATTCGACTGTAACCACAGTGGGCAATCCGACTGTAACCACAGTGGGCAATCCGACTGTAACCAGGATGGGCAATCCGACTGTAACCGCAGTGGGAAAACCGACTGCATCCAGAGTGGACAATCCGAATGTAACAAGAGTGGACAATCCGATGGTAACCACAGTGGGCAATCCGACTGTAACCACAGTAGGCAATCCGACTGTCACGAGGGTGGGCAATCCGACTGTAACCACAGTGGGCAATCCGACTGCATCCAGTGTGGGCAATCCGAGTGTAACCAGAGTGGACAATCTGACTGTAACCACAGTGGGCAATCCTACTGTAACCAGAGTGGGCAATCCAACTGTAACCACAGTGGGCAATCCGACTGTAACCAGGGTGGGAAATCCGACTGTAACCACAGTGGGCAATCCGACTGCATTTACAGTGGGCAATCCGACTGTAACCAGAGTGGACAATCTGACCGTAACCAGAGTGGGCAATCTGACTGTAACCAGAGTGGGCAATCTGACTGTAACAACAGTGGGCAATCCTACTGTAACCATAGTGGGCAATCCAACTGTAACCAGAGTGGACAATCTGAGTGTAACCAGAGTGAGCAATCTGACTCAAACCACAGTGGGCAATCCAACTGTAACCACAGTGGCAATCCGACTGGAACCAGAGTGGGCAATCCGACTGCATCCAGTGTGGGCAATCCGACTTTAACGAGAGTGGACAATCTGACTGTAACCACAGATGGGCAATCCTACTGTAACCCGAGTGGGCAATCCAACTGTAACCACAGTGGGCAATCCGACTGCATTTACAGTGGGCAATCCGACTGTAACCAGAGTGGACAATCTGACCGTAACCAGAGTGGGCAATCTGACTGTAACCAGAGTGGGCAATCTGACTGTAACAACAGTGGGCAATCCTACTGTAACCATAGTGGGCAATCCAACTGTAACCAGAGTGGACAATCTGAGTGTAACCAGAGTGAGCAATCTGACTCAAACCACAGTGGGCAATCCAACTGTAACCACAGTGGCAATCCGACTGGAACCAGAGTGGGCAATCCGACTGCATCCAGTGTGGGCAATCCGACTTTAACGAGAGTGGACAATCTGACTGTAACCACAGATGGGCAATCCTACTGTAACCCGAGTGGGCAATCCAACTGTAACCACAGTGGGCAATCCGACTGTAACCAGGGTGGGCAATCCGACTGTAACCACAGTGGGCAATCCGACTGCATTTACAGTGGGTATTCCGACTGTAACCAGAGTGGACAATCTGACTGTAACCAGAGTGAGCAATCAGACTCTAACCACAGTGGGCAATCCAACTAAAACCACAGTGGCAATCCGACTGTAACCAGAGTGGGCAATTCGACTGTAACCACAGTGGGCGATCCGACTGTTACCAGGGTGGGCAATCTGACTGTAACCACAGTGGCAATCTGATTGAAACCAGAGTGGACAATCTGTCTGCAACCAGAGTAGGCAATCTGATTCTAACCACAGTGGCCAACCAAACTGTAACCACAGTTGCAATCCGACTGTAACCACAGTGGACAGTACAACTGTAACTACAGTGGGCAATCTGACTGTAACCAAAGTAGCCAATCCGACTGACACCAGAGTTGGCAAACTAACTGTAACCACAGTGGGCAATCCGACTGTAACCACAATGGGCAATCCGACTGTAATCAGGGTGGACAATCTGACTGTAACCACAGTGGGCAATCCTACTGTAATCAGGGTGGACAATCTGACTGTAACCAGAGTGGGCAATACGACTGTAACCACAGTGGGCAATCCAACTGCATCCAGAGTAGGCAATCCGACTGTAACCAGAGTGGACAATCTGACTGTAACCACAGTGGGCAATCCTACTGTAACCAGAGTGGGCAATACGACTGTAACCACAGTGTGCAATCCGACTGTAACCAGGATGGGCAATCCGACTGTATCCACAGTGGGCAATCCGACTGAATCCAGAGTGGACAATCCGAATGTAACCAGAGTGGACAATCCGACTTTAACCACAGTGGGCAATCCGACTGTAAGCACAGTAGGCAATCCGACTGTAACCAGTGTGGGCAATCCGAGTGTAACCAGAGTGGAAAATCTGACTGTAACCACAGTGGGCAATCCTACTGTAACCAGAGTGGGAAATCCAACTGTAACCACAGTGGGCAATCCGACTGTAACCAGGGTGGGCAATCCGACTGTAACCACAGTGGGCAATCCGACTGCATTTACAGTGGGCAATCCGACTGTTTCATGGTGGACAATCTGACTGTAACCACAGTGGGCAATCCTACTGTAACCAGAGTGGGCAATACGACTGTAACCACAGTGGGCAATCCAACTGCATCCAGAGTAGGCAATCCGACTGTAACCAGAGTGGACAATCTGACTGTAACCACAGTGGGCAATCCTACTGTAACCAGAGTTGGCAATATGACTGTAACCACAGTGTGCAATCCGACTGTAAGCAGGATGGAAATCCGACTGTAACCAGGGTGGGCAATCCGACTGCATCCAGAGTGGACAATCCGAATGTAACCAGAGTGGACAATCCGACTGTAACCACAGTGGGCAATCCGACTGTAACCACAGTAGGCAATCCGACTGTAACCAGTGTGGGCAATCCGACTGTAACCACAGTGGGCAATCCGACTGTATCCACAGTGGACAATCCGAATGTAACCAGAGTGGACAATCCGACTGTAACCACAGTGGGCAATCCGACTGTAACCACAGTAGGCAATCCGACTGTAACCAGTGTGGGCAATCCGACTGTAACCACAGTGGGCAATCCGACTGCATCCAGTGTGGGCAATCCGAGTGTAACCAGAGTGGACAATCTGACTGTAACCACAGTGGGCAATCCTACTGTAACCAGAGTGGGAAATCCAACTGTAACCACAGTGGGCAATCCGACTGTAACCAGGGTGGGCAATCCGACTGTAACCACAGTGGGCAATCCGACTGCATTTACAGTGGGCAATCTGACTGTAACCAGAGTGGGCAATCTGACTCAAACCACAGTGGGCAATCCAACTGTAACCACAGTGGCAATCCGACTGTAACCAGAGTGGGCAATTCGACTGTAACCACAGTGGGCAATCTGACTGTAACCAGGGTGGGCAATCTGACTGCAACCACAATGGCAATCTGATTGTAACCAGAGTGGACAATCTGGCTGAAACCAGAGAGGGCAATCTGACTCTAACCACAGTGGCCAATCCAACTGTAACCACAGTTGCAATCCTACTGTAAACAGAGTGGGCAATCCGACTGTAACCACAGTGGGCAATCTGACTGTAACCACAGTGGACAATGCTACTGTAACCACAGTGGGCAATCCGACTGTAACCAGAGTGGGCAATCTGATTCCAACCACAGTGGGCAATTGAACTGTAACCACAGTGGCAATCCGACTGTAACCAGGGTGGGCAATCCGATTGTAACCACATTGGGCAATCCGACTGCATCCAGAGTGGGCAATCCGACTGTAACCAGAGTTGGGAATCTGACTGTAACCACAGTGGGCAATCCGACTGTAACCAGAGTGGGCAATCCAACTGTGAACACAGTAGACAATCCGACTGTAACCAGGGTGGGCAATCCGACTGTAACCAGAGTGGACAATCTGACTGTAACCACAGTGGGCAATCCGACTGTAACCAGAGTGGGCAATCCGACTGTGAACACAGTAGACAATCCGACTGTAACCAGGGTGGGCAATCCGACTGTAACCACAGTGGGCAATCCGACTGTAACCAGGGTGGGCAATCGGAATGTAACCACAGTGGGCAATCCGACTGTATCCAGAGTGGACAATCCGACTGTAACCAGAGTGGGCCATCTGACTGTAACCAAAGTGGGCAATCGGACTGTAACCAAAGTGGGCAATCGGACTGTAACCACAGTGGGCAATCCGACTGTAACCAGAGTGGGCAATACGACTGTAACCAGAGTGGGCAATCTGACTGTAACCAGAGTGGGCAATCTGATTCCAATCACAGTGGGCAATCGAACAGTAACCACAGTGACAATCCGACTGTAACCAGAGTGGGCAATCTGAATGTAACCACAGTGGACAATCTGACTGGAACAACAGCGGGCCATCTGACTGGAACCACAGTGGTCAATCCGACAGCAACCAGAGTGGGCAAACTGACTGCAACCACAGTGGGCAATCTAACTGTAACCACAGTGGGTAATCTGACTGTAACCAGAGTGGACAATCTGACTGGAACCAGAGTAGTCAATCTGACTGTAACCAGAGTGGGCAATCGGACTGTAACCACAGTGGCAATTCGACTGTAACCAGAGTGGGCAATCCGACTGAAACCAGAGTGGACAATCTGACTGTAACCAGAGTGGGCAATCCGCCTGTATGCAGAGTGGGCAATCGAACTGTAACCAGGGTGGGCAATCCGACTGTAACCACAGTGGGCAATCCGACTGCATCATGAGTGGGCAATCCGACTGTAACCACAGTGGGCAATCTGACTGTGACCACAGTGGGCAATCCTACTGTAACCACAGTGGGCAATCGGACTGTAACCACAGTGGGCAATCCGACTGTAACCAGAGTGGGCAATCAGATGTAACCAAAGTGGGCAATCCTACTGTAACCAGAGTTGGCAATCCGTCTGTAACCACAGTGGGCAATGCGACTGTAACCTGGGTTGGCAATCCGACTGTAACCACAGTGGGCAATCCGACTGTAACCACAGTGGGCAATCCGACTGCATCCAGTGTGGGCAATCCGAATGTAACCAGAGTGGGCAAACTGACTGTAAACACAGTGGGCAATCCTACTGTAAACAGAGTGGGCAATCCAACTGGAAACACAGTGCGCAATCCGACTGTAACCAGGGTGGGCAATCCGACTATAACCATAATCGGCAAACCGACTACATTTACAGTGGGCAATCCGACTGTAACCAGAGTGGACAATCTGACTGTAACCAGAGTGGGCAATCTGACTGTAACCAGAGTGGGCAATCTGACTGTAACCACAGTGGCAATCTGATTGTAACCAGAGTGGGCAATCCGACTGTAACCACAGTGGGCAATCTGACTGTAACTACAGTGGGCAATCCTACTATAACCACAGTGGGCAATCCTACTGTAACCACAGTGGGCAATCCAACTGTAACCAGAGTGGGCAATCCGACTGTAACCAGGGTGGGCAATCCGACTGTAACTACAGTGGGCAATCCGACTGCATTTACAGTAGGCAATCTGACTGTAACCAGAGTGGACAATCTGACTGTAACCAGAGTGGGCAATCTGACTGTAACCAGAGTGGGCAATCTGACTGTAACCACAGTGGGCAATCCTACTGTAACCATAGTGGGCAATCCAACTGTAACCAGAGTGGACAATCTGACTGTAACCAGAGTGAGCAATCTGACTCAAACCACAGTGGGCAATCCAACTGTATCCACAGTGGCAATCCGACTGTAACCAGAGTGGGCAATTCGACTGTAATCACAGTGGGCAATCCGACTGTAACCTGGGTGGGCAATCTGACTGCAACCACAGTGGCAATCTGATTGCAACCAGAGTGGACAATCTGGCTGAAACCAGAGTGGTTAATCTGACTCTAACCACTGTGGCCAATCCAACTGTAACCACAGTTGCAATCCGACTGTAACCATAGTGGGCAATCTGACAATAAACAAAGTGGGCAAGCCGACTGTACCCACAGTGGCCAATCCGAATGTAACCAGGGTGGGCAATCCGATTGTAACCACAGTGAGCAATACGACTGCATCCAGAGTGGGCAATGCGACTGTAACCACAGTGGGCAATCTGACTGTAACCACAGTGGGCAATCCTACTGTAACCACAGTGCGCAATCCTACTGTAAACGCAGTGGGCAATCCGACTGTAACCAGGGTGGGCAATCCGACTGTAACCACAGCGGGCAATCCGACTGTATCCAGAGTGGACAATCCGACTGTAACCAGAGTGGACAATCCGACTGTAACCAGAGTAGGCAATCCGACTGTAACCAGGGTCGGCAATCCGACTGTAACCACAGTGGGCAATCCGACTGCATCCAGTGTGGGCAATCCGACTGTAACCAGAGTGGACAATCTGACTGTAACCACTAATGGGCAATCCTACTGTAACCCGAGTGGGCAATCCGACTGTAACCACAGTGGGCAATCCGACTGTAACCAGGGTGGGCAATCCGACTGTAACCACAGTGGGCAATCCGACTGCATTTACAGTGGGTATTCCGACTGTAACCAGAGTTGACAATCTGACTGTAACCAGAGTGAGCAATCTGACTGTAACCAGAGTGGACAATTTGGCTGAAACCAGAGAGGGCAATCTGACTCTAACCACTGTGGCCAATCTAACTGTAACCACAGTTACAAACCTACTGTAAACAGAGTGGGCAATCCGAATGTAACCACAGTGGGCAATCTGACTGTAACCACAGTGGGCAATCCTACTGTAAGCATAGTGGGCAATCCTACTGTAACCAGAGTGGGCAATCCAACTGTAACTACATTGGGCAATCCGACTGTAACCAGGGTGGGCAATCCGACTGTAACCACAGAGGGCAATCCGACTGCATTTACCGTGGGCAATCCGACTGTAACCAGAGTGGACAATCTGACTGTAACCAGAGTGGGCAATCTGACTGTAACCAGAGTGGGCAATCTGACTGTAACCAGAGTGAGCAATCTGACTCAAACCACAGTGGGCAATCCAATAGTAACCACAGTGGCAATCCGACTGTAACCAGAGTGGGCAATTCGACTGTAACCACAGTGGGCAATCCGACTGTAACCTGGGTGGGCAATCTGACTGCAATCACAGTGGCAATCTGATTGTAACCAGAGTGGACAATCTGGCTGAAACCAGAGTTTGTAATCTGACTCTAACCACAGTGGCCAATCCAACTGTAACCACATTTGCAATCCGGCTGTAACCATAGTGGGCAATCTGACAATAACCAAAGTGGGCAATCCGACTGTAACCAGTGTGGGCAAACTGACTGTAAACACAGTGGGCAATCCTACTCTAAACAGAGTGGCCAATCCAACTGTAAACACAGTGGGCAATACGACTGTAACCAGGATGGGCAATCCGACTATAACCAGGATGGGCAATCCGACTGCATCCAGAGTGGGCAATCCGACTGTAACCACAGTGGGCAATCTGACTGTAACCACAGTGGGCAATCCTACTGTAACCACAGTGGGCAATCCGACTGAAACCAGAGTGGACAATCTGACTGTAACCACAGTGGGCAATTCGCCTGTATGCAGAGTGGGCAATCCGACTGTAACCAGAGTGGGCAATCTGACTGTAACCACAGTGGGCAATCTGACTGTAATAAGAGTGGGCAATCTGACTGTAACCAAAGTGGGCAATCCTACTGCAACCACAGTGGGCAATCCAACTGTAACCAGAGTGGAAAATCTGACTGTAACCAGAGTGAGCAATCTGACTCAAACCACAGTGGGCAATCCAACTGTAACCACAGTGGGCAATCTGACTGTAACCAGAGTGGGAAATCTGATTCCAACCACAGTGGGCAATTGAACCAGGGTGGGCAATCCGACTGTAACCACAGTGGGCAATCCGACTGCATTTACAGTGGGTATTCCGACTGTAACCAGAGTGGACAATCTGACTGTAACCAGAGTGAGCAATCTGACTCTAACCACAGTGGGCAACCCAACTGTAACCACAGTGGCAATCCGACTGTAACCAGAGTGGGCAATTCGACTGTAACCACAGTGGGCGATCCGACTGTTACTAGGGTGGGCAATCTGACTGTAACCACAGTGGCAATCTGATTGTAACCAGAGTGGACAATTTGGCTGAAACCAGAGAGGGCAATCTGACTCTAACCACTGTGGCCAATCTAACTGTAACCACAGTTACAAACCTACTGTAAACAGAGTGGGCAATCCGAATGTAACCACAGTGGGCAATCTGACTGTAACCACAGTGGGCAATCCTACTGTAAGCATAGTGGGCAATCCTACTGTAACCAGAGTGGGCAATCCAACTGTAACTACATTGGGCAATCCGACTGTAACCAGGGTGGGCAATCCGACTGTAACCACAGAGGGCAATCCGACTGCATTTACCGTGGGCAATCCGACTGTAACCAGAGTGGACAATCTGACTGTAACCAGAGTGGGCAATCTGACTGTAACCAGAGTGGGCAATCTGACTGTAACCAGAGTGAGCAATCTGACTCAAACCACAGTGGGCAATCCAACTGTAACCACAGTGGCAATCCGACTGTAACCAGAGTGGGCAATTCGACTGTAACCACAGTGGGCAATCCGACTGTAACCAGTGTGGGCAAACTGACTGTAAACACAGTGGGCAATCCTACTCTAAACAGAGTGGCCAATCCAACTGTAAACACAGTGGGCAATACGACTGTAACCAGGATGGGCAATCCGACTATAACCAGGATGGGCAATCCGACTGCATCCAGAGTGGGCAATCCGACTGTAACCACAGTGGGCAATCTGACTGTAACCACAGTGGGCAATCCTACTGTAACCACAGTGGGCAATCCGACTGAAACCAGAGTGGACAATCTGACTGTAACCACAGTGGGCAATTCGCCTGTATGCAGAGTGGGCAATCCGACTGTAACCAGAGTGGGCAATCTGACTGTAACCACAGTGGGCAATCTGACTGTAATAAGAGTGGGCAATCTGACTGTAACCAAAGTGGGCAATCCTACTGCAACCACAGTGGGCAATCCAACTGTAACCAGAGTGGAAAATCTGACTGTAACCAGAGTGAGCAATCTGACTCAAACCACAGTGGGCAATCCAACTGTAACCACAGTGGGCAATCTGACTGTAACCAGAGTGGGAAATCTGATTCCAACCACAGTGGGCAATTGAACTGTAACCACAGTGGCAATCCGACTGTAATAATCGTGGGCAACCCGACTGTACCCACAGTGGGCAATCCGACTGTAACCAGGGTGCGCAATCCGATTGTAACCACAGTGGGCAATCCGACTGCATCCAGAGTGGGCAATCCGACTGTAACCAGAGTGGGCAATCTGACTGTAGCCACAGTGGGCAATCCGACTGCATCCAGAGTGGGCAATCCGACTGTAACCAGAGTGGACAATCTGACTGTAACCACAGTGGGCAATCCTACTGTAACCAGATTGGGCAATCCGACACTAACCACAGTGGCCAATCCGACTGTAACCAGGGTGGGCAATCCGACTGTAACCACAGTGGGCAATCTGATTGCATCCAGAGTGGACAATCCAACTGTAACCAGAGTGGACAATCCGACTGTAACCACAGTGGGCAATCCGACTATAACCAGTGTGGGCAATCTGGCTGTAACCTCAGTGACAATCCGACTGTAACCAGAGTGACCAATCCGACTGTAACCAGAGTGGAAAATCCCTCTGTAACCAGAGTGGGCAATCTGACTGTAACCACAGTGGACAATCTGACTGTAACCACAGTGGGCAATCCGACTGTAACCATAGTGGGCAATCCGATTGTTGGAAATCCACAACATTGGAAATGGGTTGAAGGAGAAGGCAGCGGGTAAGGTCGTGATGCGCAAAGGGGGTGATGGGGAAAGCCGGGGATGGGGAAAGGGGGCGATGGCGATGGGGGGATGGGGAAGGGTGCAATGGGGAAGGTGGGATGGGGAAAGTCGTGATGGGGAAGCTGGTGATATGGAAGGGGGATCGATGGGGAAATGGGTGATGCAGAAGAGGGGATGGGAAAGGGGGGATGGGGATGGGGATGATGAGGAAGGGGGTGATGGGGAAGAGTGATCGCTGGGGAAGGGGCTGATGGGGAAGGGGGTGATGGGGAAGGGGTTGGTGGGGAAGGGTGATCGATGGGTAAGGGGCTGATGGGGAAGGGTGTTCGATGGGGAAGGGGGATTGATGGGGAAAGGGGATCGATGCAGAAGGTGGTGATGGGGAAGAGGAATTGATGGGTAAGGGGCTGATGGGGAAGGGGGATCGATGGGGAAGGTGGATTGATGGGGAAGGGGGATCGATGCGGAAGGGGGTGATGGGGAAGAGGGATCGATGGGGAAGGGGCTGATGGGGAAGGGGGGATGGTGAAGGAGGGATGAGGAAGGGTTGATGGGGAAGGGGGTGATGGGGAATGGGGATCGATGAGGATAGGGCTGATGGGGAAGGGGCTGATGGGGAAGTGGGTGATGGGGAAGTGGGTGATGGGGAAAGGGGGTGATGGGGAGGAACGCGATCTGGTTATGAAGTAAGGATAGCCTAGGAGGAGGTGGTGGTGCACTGGTAGGATCGGTGTCTGCTCCCAGCTGCACATTCAGGTAAGTATATCTCAACCACCATTCCTTGTTGGTTGCGACCTGCAGTGGTCCCTTTAATGATCTGTTAGGCCTCATGTTAATATGATGTTCCTGGGGCAGCCAGTGCCTGCTACCTCAGCGCATCAGCTAGTTTGAATATGCAAAGAATTTTCCCACTGATTTTCATTGACTTCAGTTTTACTCGAGCTACTTTCTGCCATGCTCAGTCAAATTCTGCCTTGATGTCAAGGGCAGTCACTCTCACTTCACCTCTGGTATTCAGCTCTTTTGTCCATGTTTGGACCAAGGCTATAATGAGGTCTGGAGCTGAGAGGTCCTGGCAGAACCCAAACTGGGCATCAGTGAGCAGGTTATTGGTGAGTAAGTAACGCGTGACGGCACTGTCGATGACACCTTCCATCACTTTGCTGTTGACAGAGAGTAGACTGATGGGGCGGTAATTGGCCAGATTGTATTTGTCCTGCTTTATGACCTTCCAAAAATGAGTCTGAAATGCACTCCAAGCTGATGCTACAATGTAATGCCGGACTCTAAATGTCTTTCCCCCTTCTCCCTGTTTCCGAGCTACACTGACATGGGTGAGCGGAGTAAACAGTACAAATGAGGCAGAAAATAGGGGACCGAAATTGCCCCTTCCCTTAAGGCTTGTTACCGCTGGTAATCGGTGGCCACGCTGCGGAGCGGAACGGCTGTCCATTTTTCGTGGAATAGCCGCCATTTTGAAAATTCCGCTCCTGCGATATCCAAGCGGTGACCCGCTCCCCCCGACTACCGCTCCGCTGCAACCGATCCATCCTAAGTGTGTCATCAGAGCGCGCACTGCCAATGTCCCCCCCCACTAATTGTGAAATTCTGCCCAGAAAATCTTGCTGCCGCTGCTCGGTGCCACCGGCAACTTTTTCTGCCAGTGCACTGTGCTTGGAGTGCATGTAAAATGGCGGTGCAGCTGCCATTAAAGGGGAGGACGCACTGCTGTGGCCGCCATCTTAATTTTTCTTGTCAGCCGACTGTCATGTCGAGCTCACAATTATGCCCCCGGGTTCGGCCAGGCCGCCAACAGGCAACCTGACACCCCCTCTTGGTTGACAGGCCGTTGGCCCGGCAGAAACCCTCCCTGGTGGCCCAGTGAACCTAACTTATAGAAAAGCAGCAGCTCTCCCCTTTAAGTGAAGGGGAGAGCCATGGTGATGCGCCAGCGCGATGATGTCATCAGCGCTACGCTGATGAGTGACAGCGGCGGACACTCCGTCCACCTTCACCTCCGCCCCTCTAGTGTACGAACTTCCACTCACTTCTGCCGCCAGTATGACGGACTTCCGGGCCACTGGAAAAAATGCCAAAGAGCGGAACTTCGCTCAAGAGGCCACCGCCGGTAAATGCAACTGAAACAGGGTAGGTGTGGCGTGTTTCCGGCAGTAGGCAATTTCAGACCCTAAGTGTCATAATTTGCGCAGAACACCTCTAAATGGCAGGCCCTTCCTGCAGCCACTGGTAGTGACGAAGGAAAATGAGGTGGGATCTGATATAACAAAACTCCAAGTCACATTGGCCGGATTTGTGCCCAGAAATCAAGGCAGAACAATGAGAAAATCCGGGCTAGTCTGGGAATTTAGAAAGCCCCAGGCTGACCCATCCCAGTTGCCATGAATCAATACTGCTGCATAAAATGGTGTCAAGGCAGTGGCTACTGAGGATATCATCAGATAAAGGATTGGTTATTGGACAGAAAACAGAGAGTAGGGATAAATGGGGCTTTTTCAGGTTGGCGGCTGTAACTAGTGCCACAAGGATCAGTGTTGGGGCCTCAGATATTTACAATCTATTTTAATGACCTAGGTGAAGGGACCGAGTGTAATGGATCCAAGTTTACTGACGAGACACTTTGGTAGGAAGAACAGAAAAACAGAATATTTTTTAAATGGTGAGAAACGTTTAAATGTTGGTGTTCAGATAGATTTGGGTGCCATTGTACAGGAAATACAGAAAGCGAGCATGCAGGTACAGCAAGCGACAAGGAAAGCAAATGGCATGTTGCCCTTTATTGCAAGGGGGTTGGAGTATAAGAGTAAGGATGTCTTGCTACAATTGTACAGAGCCTTAGTGAGACCACACCTGGAGTACTGTGTGCAGTTTTGGTCTTCTTATCTAAGGAAGGATATACTTGCCTTGGAGGCGATGCAAGGAATCATTGGATTGATTCCTCAGTACTGCCCCTCCGACAATGCAGCACTCACTCAGTACTGCCCCGTCGGCAGTGCAGCACTCCCTCATTACTACCCCTCCGACTGTGCAACGCTCCCTCAGTACTGTCCTCTGACAGTGCAGCGCTCCCTCAGTTCTCTCCTCCGACAGTGCGGCGCTCCCTCAGTACTGTCCTCCGACAGTGCAGCGCTCCCTCAGTATTGCCCCACCGACAGTGCAGCACACCCTTAGTACTGCCCCACTGTCAGTGCAGCACTCCCTCTGTATTGCACTGAAGGGTCAGCCTAGATTACATAGAAGACACAACCTTCTGATTTAGTGCCGTGTGGTACCAACTGAGCCAAGGCTTAAATATTATCTTGGTTATTCAAAGCTAACTCAAAATGACTTACAAAACTGCTGAATGAATGGCATAGATAAGATAGGCGGCAGGAAAAGGTGCTTTTCTGTGTTTCCATTAAAAACTAAGTCACAATTAGTAATAGCAAAGGGAGTTTCCAGCATTCCTCACAGATGGAATATAATCATCAAAACACCAGTGAAAATCCTGCAATAATTGAATGAGTAATTCAGTGGCCCCAATAATTAAACAATCATTTGTGAGCTGTAAATGTTGATTTCATGCAGTGGAATGCAAGGTTGCCTTGTGTCCGCAATATTGCATTGTTTTTCTCACTCTAACTAATTCGGGCTGCCTACATGCTGCGTGGCAGTACAATATAGACTCTCATTGAGAAAGGCTGCGCTCTCATCTTCGGTGTCAACTGCATTGCAAACCCAGCCTGCACTCCAGCAGTGAATGGTTTGACCACTAGATGGAGGTGTCCATCAGTGGGTTTGAGTCATCCCCTCCTGCCCTGTCATGTCTGCCAGTTAATTGGTACAATGTCATACAGGGAGATGTATTTGCTGAGACTATACCTTCCTGAGCTAAAAGAGGAACACTTAGTGATGGGAAATAATGCTACCATAATCAGTCAATGTCATTACAAAAACTACTCATTATCATTTGAAAGAAATGTGTCAATTTTTAAAACTCGTTAACGGGATGTGGGCATCGCTGCCAAGGTTGGCATTTATTGCCCATCCCTAATTGCCCCTTGAGAAGGTGGTGGTGAGCCGCCTTCTTGCACCACTGCAGTCCGTGTGGTGAAGGTACTCCCACAGTGCTGTTAGGGAGGGAGTTCCAGGATTTCGACCCAGCGATGACGAAGGATATATTTCCAATTCAGGATGGTGTGTAACTTGCAGGGGAACATGGAGGTGGTGGTGTTCCCATGCGCCTGCTGCCCTGGTCCTTCTAGGTGGTAGAGGTCGCGGGTTTGGGAGGCGCTGCCGAAGAAGCCTTGGTGAGTTGCTGCAGTGCATCTTGTAGATGGTACACACTGCAGCCACGGTGTGCCGGTGGTGGAGGGAGTGAATGTTGAAGGTGGTGAATGGGGTGCCAATCAAGTGGGCTGCTTTATCCTGGATGGTGCCGAGCTTCTTCAGTGGCAATCCGACTGTAATAAGAGTGGGCAATCCGACTGTACCCACAGTGGGCAATCCGACTGTAATAAGAGTGGGCAATCTGACTGGAACCACAGTGGGCAATCCGACTGTACCCACAGTGGGCAATCCGACTGTAACCAGGGTGGGCAATTCGACTGTAACCACAGTGGGCAATCTGACTGTAACCACAGTGGGCAATCCGACTGTAACCACAGTGGGCAATCTGACTGCAACCACAGTGGGCAATCGGACTGTAACCACAGTGGGCAATCTGACTGTAACAAGAGTGGGCAATCAGACTGTAACCACAATGAGCAATCCTACTGTAACCACAGTGGGCAATCTGACTGTAACAAGAGTGGGCAATCAGACTGTAACCACAATGAGCAATCCTACTGTAACCAGGGTGGGCAATCCGACTGTAACCAGAGTGGGCAATCCGACTGTAACCACAGTGGGCAATCCGACTGTAACCACAGTGGGCAATCCGACTGTAACCACAGTGGGCAATCTGACTGTAACCACAGTGGGCAATCTGACTGTAACCACAGTGGGCAATCCTACTGTAACCACAGTGGGCAATCCAACTGTAACCAGAGTGGACAATCTGACTGTAACCAGAGTGAGCAATCCGACTGTAACCACAGTGGGCAATCCGACTGCATCCAGAGTGGGCAATCCGACTGTAACCAGAGTGGACAATCTGACTGTAACCACAGTGGGCAATTGGACTGTAACCAGAGTGGACAATCTGACTGTAACCAGAGTGGGTAATCTGACTGTAACCAGAGTGGGCAATCTGACTGTAACCACAGTGGGCAATCCTACTGTAACCACAGTGGGCAATCCAACTGTAACCAGAGTGGACAATCTGACTGTAACCACGGTGAGCAATCCGACTGTAACCACAGTGGGCAATCCGACTGTACCCACAGTGGGCAATCCGACTGTAATAAGAGTGGGCAATCTGACTGGAACCACAGTGGGCAATCCGACTGTACCCACAGTGGGCAATCCGACTGTAACCAGGGTGGGCAATTCGACTGTAACCACAGTGGGCAATCTGACTGTAACCACAGTGGGCAATCCGACTGTAACCACAGTGGGCAATCTGACTGCAACCACAGTGGGCAATCGGACTGTAACCACAGTGGGCAATCTGACTGTAACAAGAGTGGGCAATCAGACTGTAACCACAATGAGCAATCCTACTGTAACCACAGTGGGCAATCTGACTGTAACAAGAGTGGGCAATCAGACTGTAACCACAATGAGCAATCCTACTGTAACCAGGGTGGGCAATCCGACTGTAACCAGAGTGGGCAATCCGACTGTAACCACAGTGGGCAATCCGACTGTAACCACAGTGGGCAATCCGACTGTAACCACAGTGGGCAATCTGACTGTAACCACAGTGGGCAATCTGACTGTAACCACAGTGGGCAATCCTACTGTAACCACAGTGGGCAATCCAACTGTAACCAGAGTGGACAATCTGACTGTAACCAGAGTGAGCAATCCGACTGTAACCACAGTGGGCAATCCGACTGCATCCAGAGTGGGCAATCCGACTGTAACCAGAGTGGACAATCTGACTGTAACCACAGTGGGCAATTGGACTGTAACCAGAGTGGACAATCTGACTGTAACCAGAGTGGGTAATCTGACTGTAACCAGAGTGGGCAATCTGACTGTAACCACAGTGGGCAATCCTACTGTAACCACAGTGGGCAATCCAACTGTAACCAGAGTGGACAATCTGACTGTAACCACGGTGAGCAATCCGACTGTAACCACAGTGGGCAATCCGACTGTAACCAGTGTGGGCAATCTGACTGTAACCACGGTGACAATCCGACTGTAATCTGCCTGTGTCCCGTGTCCTGGGGCAGTCTGATCACCCAGCCTGTGTCCCGTGTCCTGGGGCAGTAGATCACCCAGCCTGTGTCCCGTGTCCTGGGCCAGTCTGATCACCCAGCCTGTGTCCCGTGTCCAGGGGCAGTCTGATCACCCAGCCCGTGTCCTGTGTCCTGGGGAGTCTGGGACTCTGGCTCGGTGACTCTGGGACAGCTGTAATCTTCAGTCACTCACTGCAAGGTGTGCTGGCAGAACACATCAAACAACATTACGGCCCAGACATCCCGTCCAATGAATAGATGCATCTGAATAGATCATGTACCGGCTATCATGTCCACATGAACTCAGCCGCAATAAACGGTGGGGATTGTACTATCGAGCCCACATTTCTGTCTGCAATGAGCTTTCACTACATCGGTGCTCATGAACATAAGAAGCAGGAGCAGGGGTAAGTCATTCAGCCCCTCGAGCCTGCTCCGTCATTCATAAGATCATGGCTGATCTTCTACCTCAACTCCACTTTCCCGCCCGATCTCCATATCCCGTGATTCCCCGAGAGTCTAAAAATCTATGTATCTCAGCCTGGAATATATTCAGAGACTCAGCATCCACAGCCCTCTGGGACAGAGAATTCCAAAGATTCACAACCCTCCGAGTGAAGAAATTTCTCCTCATCTCGGTCTTAAATGGCCTACGCCTTATCCTGAGACTGTGACCCCTGGTTCTCCAGCCAGGGGAAACAACTCTCAGCATCTACCCTGTCAATCCCCTTCAGAATCTTGAAAGTTTCAGTGAGATCACCGCTTATTCTTCTAAACTCCAGAGAGTATAGACCCATTCTACACAATCTCTCATCAAAAGACAGCCCTATCATCCCAGGCCAGTATATGATCTATTCAGATGCATCTATTCATTGGATGGGATGTCTGGGCCGTAATGTTGTTTGATGTGTTCTGCCAGCACACCTTGCAGTGAGTGACTGAAGATCACAGCTGTCCCAGAGTCACCGAGCCAGAGTCCCAGTCACCCCAGGACACAGGACACGGGCTGGGTGAACATACTGCCCCGGGACACAGGACACGGGCTGGGTGATCAGACTGCCCCGGGACACGGGACACGGGCTGGGTGATCAGACTGCCCTGGGACACGGGACACGGGCTGGGTGATCATACTGCCCCAGGACACAGGACACGGGTTGGGTGATCAGACTGCCCGGGACACGGGACACGGGCTGGGTGATCATACTGCACCGGGACACAGGACACGGGCTGGGTGATCAGACTGCCCCGGGACACGGGACATGGGCTGGGTGATCAGACTGCCCCAGGACACGGGACATGGGCTGGGTGATCAGACTGCCCCGGGACACAGGACATGGGTTGGGTGATTAGACTGCCCCGGGACACGGGACACAGGCTGGGTGACCAGACTGCCCTGGGACACGGGACACAGGCTGGGTGATCAGACTGCCCCGGGACACGGGACACGGGCTGGGTGATCATACTGCACCGGGACACAGGACACGGGCTGGGTGATCAGACTGCCCCGGGACACGGGACATGGGCTGGGTGATCAGACTGCCCCAGGACACGGGACATGGGCTGGGTGATCAGACTGCCCCAGGACACAGGACATGGGCTGGGTGATCAGACTGCCCCGGGACACGGGACACGGGCTGGGTGATCAGACTGCCCCAGGACACAGGACACGGGCTGGGTGATCAGACTGCCCCGGGACACAGGACATGGGCTGGGTGATCAGACTGCCTCGGAACACGGGACACACTCTCGGGTAATGTTTCGGTTACTCTTGGGTATTGTCATTCAGCAACACTGAAGAAGCTCAACATCATCCAGGATAAAGCAGCCCACTTGATTGGCACCCCATCCACCACCTTACACATTCACTCCCTCCACCACTGGCGCACCGTGGCTACAGTGTGTACCATCTACAAGATGCACTGCAGCAACTCGCCAAGGCTTCTTCGGCAGCACCTACCAAACCCGCGACCTCTACCACCTAGAAGGACCAGGGCAGCAGGTCATCGTTGGGTCGGAATCCTGGAACTCCCTCCCTAACAGCACTGTGGGAGTACCTTCACCACACGGACTGCAGTGGTTCAAGAAGGTGGCTCACCATCACCTTCTCAAGGGGCAATTGGGGATGGGCAATAAATGCCGGCCTTGGCAGCGACGCCCACATCCCATAAACGAATTTTTAAAATTGACATATTATTTTCAAATAACAATGAGTAGTTTTTTGAAATGACATTGACTGATTATGGTAGCATTATTTCCCATCACTAAGTGTTCCTCTTTTAGCTCAGGAAGGTATAGTCTCAGCAAATACATCTCCCTGTATGACATTGTACCAATTAACTGGCAGACATGACAGGGCAGGAGGGGATGACTCGAACCCACTGATGGACACCTCCATCTAGTGGTCAAACCATTCACTGCTGGAGTGCAGGCTGGGTTTGCAATGCAATTGACACCGAAGAGGAGAGCCCAGCATTTCTCAACGAGAGTCTATATTGTACTGCCACGTAGCATGTAGGCAGCCCGAATTAGTTAGAGTGAGAAAAACAATGCAATATTGCGGACACAAGGCAACCTTGCATTCCACTGCATGAAATCAACATTTACAGCTCACAAATTATTGTTTAATTATTGGGGCCACTGAATTACTCATTCAATTATTGCAGGATTTTCACTGGTGTTTTGACAATTATATTCCATCTGTGAGGAATGCTGGACACTCCCTTTGCTATTACTAATTGTGACTTAGTTTTAATGGAAACACATAAAACCACCTTTTCCTGCCGCCTATCTTATTTATGCCATTCATTCAGTAGTTTTGTAAGCCATTTTGAGTTAGCTTTGAATAATCAAGACAATATGCCAGCCTTGGCTCAGTTGGTACCACACGGCACTAAATCAGAAGGTTGTGGCTTCCATGTAATCGAGGCTGACCCTTCTGTGCAATACAGAGGGAGTGCTGCACTGACAGTGGGGCAGTACTGAGGGTGTGCTGCACTGTCAGTGGGGCAATACTGAGGGAGCACTGCACTGTCAGTGGGGCAGTACTGAGGGAGCGCTGCACTGTCGGTGGGGCAGTACTGAGGGAATGATGCACTGTCGGAGGGGCAGTACTGAGGGAGTGCTGCACTGTCGGTGGGGCATACTGAGGGAGCGCCGTACTGTCAGAGGGGCAATACTGAGGGAGCGCTGCACTGTCGGTGGGGCAGTACTGAGGGAGCGCTGCACTGTCGGTGGGGCAGTACTGAGGGAATGATGCACTGTCGGAGGGGCAGTACTGAGGGAGTGCTGCACTGTCGGTGGGGCATACTGAGGGAGCGCCGTACTGTCGGAGGGGCAGTACTGAGGGAGCGCCGCACTGTCAGAGGGGCAATACTGAGGGAGTGCTGCATTGTTGGAGGGGCAGTACTGAGGGAATGCCACACTGTCGGAGGGGCATTACTGAGGGAATGCCGCACTGTCAGAGGGTCAGTATTGAGGAAGCACTACACTGTTGGAATTACAAAGCTGAGGGAGTGCCGCACTGTCTGAGGGGCAGTATTGAGGGAGCATCGCACTGTCCAAGCAGCAGTACTGAGGAAGCGCCGCACTGTCAGAGGGGCAGTACTGAGGGAGCGCCGCATTGTTAGAGGGGGAGTACTGATGGAGCACTGCTCTGTCAGAAGGACAGTAGTGAGGGAGTGCTGCACTGTCGGAGGGGCAGTACTGAAAGAGCACTGCACTGTCAGAGGGCCAGTACTGAGGGATTGCTGCACTGTCGGAGGGGCAGTACTGAGGGAGCACTGCCCTGTCGGAGGGGCAATACTGAGGGAGCGCCGCACTGTCGGAGGGGCAGTACTGAGGAAGAGCTGCATTGTTGGAGTGTCAGAACTGAGGGAGTGCTACACTGTCGGTGGTCAGTACTGAGGGAGTGCTGCACTGTCGATGGGCAGTCCTGAGGGAGTGCTGCATTGTTGGTGGGCAGTACTGAGGGAGCAGAAATAGAAAGGAGAAGCAACAGTGCAGGGTAGCGATATGGGTAATGATAACCAGAGTATGACAGGAAGGGATAGAACGTATATCGTGCAAAATTATACACCACTTTGGGTACTGTTAAGGGGGATGACTCATCAGGGGAGGGCAGCAGCAGCCAAGTTCATGGCACCGTGGGTGGCTTTGCTGCACAGGAGGGCAGGAAAAAGAGTGTGAGAGCAATAGTGATAGGGGATTCGATTGTAAGGAGAATAGATAGGCATTTCTGTGGCCGTAACCAAGACTCCAAGGTGGTATGTTGCCTCCCTGGTGCAAGGGTAAAGGATGTCTCGGAGCGGGTGCAGGACATTCTGAAAAGGGAGGGTGAACAGCCAGTTGTTGTGGTGCACATAGGTGCCAAATATATAGGTAAAAAACGGGATGAGGTCCTACGCGATGCATTTAGGGAGCTAGGAGCTAAATTAAAAAGTAGGACCTCAAAAGTAGTAATCTCAGGATTGCTACCAGTGCCACGTGCAAGTCAGAGTACGAATCGCAGGATAGGTCAGATGAATACGTGGCTTGAGAAGTGGTGCAAAAGGGAGGGATTCAAATTCCTGGGACATTGGAACCGGTTCTGGGGGAGGTGGGACAAGTACAAACCGGGCAGTCTGCACCTGGGCAGGACTGGAACCAATGTCCTAGGGGGAGTGTTTGCTAGTGCTGTTGGGGAGGAGTTAAAGTAACATGGCACGGGGATGGGAACCTATGCAGGGAGACAGAGGGAAATAAAATGGAGTCAGAAGCAAAAGATAGAAAGGAGAATAGTAAAAGTGGAGGGCAGAGAAACCCAAGGCAAAAAACAAAAAGGGCCACATTACAGCAAAATTCTAAAGGGGCAAAGTGTGTTAAAAAAACAAGCCTGAAGGCTCTGTGCCTCAATGCGATGAGTATTCGGAATAAGGTGGACAAATTAACTGTGCAGACAGCAGGTAACGGATATGATGTAATTGGCATCACGGCGACATGGCTCCAGGGTGACCAAGGCTGGGAACTCAACATCGAAGGGTATTCAACATTTAGGAAGGATAGGCAGAGAGGAAAAGGAGGCTGGGTGGCGTTGCTGGTTAGAAACATAGAAACATAGAAAATAGATGCAGGAGTAGGCCATTCGGCCCTTCTAGCCTGCACCGCCATTCAATGAGTTCATGGCTGAACATGCAACTTCAGTACCCCATTCCTGCTTTCTCACCATACCCCTTGATTCCCCTAGTAGTAAGGACTTCATCTAACTCCTTTTTGAATATATTTAGTGAATTGACCTCAACAACTTTCTGTGGTAGAGAATTCCACAGGTTCACCACTCTCTGGGTGAAGAAATTCCTCCTCATCTCGGTCCTAAATGGCTTCCCCCTTATCCTTAGACTGTGTCCCCTGGTTCTGGACTTCCCCAACATTGGGAACATTCTTCCTGCATCTAACCTGACTAACCCCGTCAGAACTTTAAACGTTTCTATGTGGTCCCCTCTCATTCTTCTGAACTCCAGTGAATACAAGCCCAGTTGATCCAGTCTTCCTTGATAGGTCAGTCCCGCCATCCCGGGAATCAGTCTGGTGAACCTTCGCTGCACTCCCTCAATAGCAAGAATATCCTTCCTCAGGTTAGGAGACCAAAACTGTACACAATACTCCAGGTGTGGCCTCACCAAGGCCCTGTACAATTGTAGCAACACCTCCCTGCCCTTGTACTCAAATCCCCTCGCTATGAAGGCCAACATGCCATTTGCTTTCTTAACCGCCTGCTGTACCTGCATGCCAACCTTCAATGACTGATGTACCATGACACCCAGGTCTCTTTGCACCTCCCCTTTTCCTAATCTGTCACCATTCAGATAATAGTCTGTCTCTCTGTTTTTACCACCAAAGTGGATAACCTCACATTTATCCACATTATACTTCATCTGCCATGCATTTGCCCACTCACCTAACCTATCCAAGTCGCTCTGCAGCCTCATAGAATCCTCCTTGCAGCTCACACTGCCACCCAACTTAGTGTCATCCGCAAATTTGGAGATACTACATTTAATCCCCTCATCTAAATCATTAATGTACAGTGTAAACAGCTGGGGCCCCAGCACAGAATCTTGCGGTACCCCACTAGTCACTGCCTGCCATTCTGAAAAGTACCCGTTTACTCCTACTCTTTGCTTCCTGTCGGACAACCAGTTCTCAATCCATGTCAGCACACTACCCCCAATCCCATGTGCTTTAACTTTGCACATTAATCTCTTGTGTGGGACCTTGTCGAAAGCCTTCTGAAAGTCCAAATATACCACATCAACTGGTTCTCCCTTGTCCACTCTACTGGAAACATCCTCAAAAAATTCCAGAAGATTTGTCAAGCATGATTTCCCTTTCACAAATCCATGCTGACTTGGACCTATCATATTACCTCTTTCCAAATGCACTGCTATGACATCCTTAATAATTGATTCCATCATTTTACCCACTACCGATGTCAGGCTGACCGGTCTGTAATTCCCTGTTTTCTCTCTCCCTCCTTTTTTAAAAAGTGGGGTTACATTGGCTACCCTCCACTCCATAGGAACTGATCCAGAGTCAATGGAATGTTGGAAAATGACTGTCAATGCATCCACTATTTCCAAGGCCACCTCCTTAAGTACTCTGGGATGCAGTCCATCAGGCTCTGGGGATTTATCGGCCTTCAATCCCATCAATTTCCCCAACACAATTTCCCGACTAATAAGGATTTCCCTCAGTTCCTCCTCCTTACTAGACCTTCCGACCCCTTTTATATCCGGAAGGTTGTTTGTGTCCTCCTCAGTGAATACCGAACCAAAGTACTTGTTCAATTGGTCCGCCATTTCTTTGTTCCCCGTTATGACTTCCCCTGATTCTGACTGCACGGGACCTACGTTTGTCTTTACTAACCTTTTTCTCTTTACATATCTATAGAAACTTTTGCAATCCGTCATAATGTTCCCTGCAAGTTTCTTCTCGTATTCCATTTTCCCTGCCCTAATCAAACCCTTTGTCCTCCTCTGCTGAGTTCTAAATTTCTCCCAGTCCCCGGGTTCGCTGCTATTTCTGGCCAATTTGTATGCCACTTCCTTGGCTTTAATGCTATCCCTGATTTCCCTTGATAGCCACGGTTGAGCCACCTTCCCTTTTTTATTTTTACGACAGACAGGAATGTACAATTGTTGTAGTTCATCCATCCAAGAGGAAATTAATGCAATAGTAAGGAGGGACATTTGGCTGGATGATGTGGAATCGGTATGGGTGGAGCTGCGGAATTCCAAAGGGCAGAAAACGTTAGTGGGAGTTGTGTACAGACCACCAAACAGTAGTAGTGAGGTTGGGGACAGCATCAAACAAGAAATAAGGGATATGTGCAATAAAGGTACAGCAGTTATCATGGGTGACTTTAATCTACATATTGGGCTAACCAAACTGGTAGTAATGCAGTGGAGGATTTCCTGGAGTGTATTAGGGATGGTTTTCTCGACCAATATGGTGAGGAACCAACTAGAGAGCTGGCCATCCTAGGCTGGGTGATGTGAAATGAGAAGGGACTAATTAGAAATCTTGTTGTGTGAGGCCCCTTGGGGAAGAGTGACCATAATATGGTAGAATTCTTTATTAAGATGGAGAGTGACACAGTTAATTCGGAAACTAGGGTCCTGAACTTAAGGAAAGGTAACTTTGACGGTATGAGGCGTTAATTGGCTAGAATAGACTGGCAACAGATACTTAAAGGGTTTGACGGTGGATAAGCAATGGCAGACATTTAAAGATCACATGGATGAACTTCAGCAATTGTACATCCCTGTCTGGAGTAAAAATAAAACGGGGAAGGTGGCTCAACCGTGGCTAACAAGCAAAATTAAGGATAGTATTAAAACCAAGGAAGAGGCATAGAAATTGTCTAGAAAAAGTAACAAACCTGAGGACTGGGAGAAATTTAGAATTCAACAGAGGAGGACTAAGGGTTTAATTAAGAGGGGGAAAATAGAGTATGAGAGTAAGCTTGCAGGGAACATAAAAACTGACTGCAAAAGCTTCTATAAATATGTGAAGAGAAAAAGATTGGTGAAGACAAATGTAGATCCCTTGCAGTCGGATTCAGGTGAATTTATAATTGGGAACAAAGAAATGGCAGACCAATTGAACAAATACTTCGGTTCTGTCTTCACGAAGGAAGACACGAATAACCTTCCGAATATACTAGGGGATAGTGGGTCTAGTGAAAAGGAGGAACTGAGGGATTTCTTTATTAGGCGGGAAATTGTGTTAGGGAAATTGATGGGATTGAAGGCTGATAAATCCCCGGGGCCTGATAGTCTGCATCCTAGACTACTTAAGGAAGTGGCCCTAGAAATAGTGGATGCATTGGTGATCATTTTCCAACAGTCTATCGACTCTGGATCAGTTCCTATGGACTGGAGGGTAGCTAATGTAACACCACTTTTTAAAAAAGGAGGGAGAGAGAAATCGGGTAATTATAGACTGGTTAGCCTGACATCAGTAGTGGGGAAAATGTTGGAATCAATTATTAAGGATGAAAAAGCAGTGCATTTGGAAAGCAGTGACAGGATCGGTCCAAGTCAGCATGGATTTATGAAAGGGAAATCATGCTTGACGAATCTTCTGGAATTTTTTGAGGATGTAACTAGTAGAGTGGACAAGGGAGAACCAGTGGATGTGGTGTATTTGGACTTTCAAAAGGCTTTTGACAAGGTCCCTCACAAGAGATTGGTGTGCAAAGTCAAAGCGCATGGTATTGGCGGTAATGCACTGACATGGATAGAGAACTGGTTGGCAGACAGGAAGCAGAGAGTCTGGATAAACGGGTCCTTTTCAGAATGGCAGGCAGTGACTAGTGGAGTGCCGCAGGGCTCAGTGCTGTGACCCCAGCTCTTTCCAATATAAATTAACAATTTGGATGAAGGGATTGAGTGTAATATCTCCAAGTTTGCAGATGACACTAAATTGGGTGGTGGTGTGAGCTGTGAGGGGGATGCTAAGAGGCTGCAGGGTGACTTGGACAGGTTTGGTGATTGGGCAAATGCATGGCAGATGCAGTATAATATGGATAAATGTGAGGTTATCCATTTTGGGGGCAAAAACACGAAGGCAGAATATTATCTGAATAGCGGCAGATTAGGAAAAGGGGAGGTACAATGAGACCTGGGTGTCATGGTTCATCAGTCATTGAAGGTTGACATGCAGGTACAACAGGCGGTGAAGAAGGCAAATGGTATGTTGGCTTCATTGCTAGGGGATTTGAGTATAGGAGCAGGGAGGTCTTACTGCAGTTGTACAGGGCCTTAGAGAGGCCTCACCTGGAATATTGTGTTCAGTTTTGGTCTCCTAATCTGAGGAAGGACGTTCTTGCTATTGAGGGAGTGCAGCGAAGGTTCACCAGACTAATTGCAGGGATGGCTGGACTGTCATATGAGGAGAGACTGGATCAACTGGGCCTTTATTCACTGGAATTTAGAAGGATGAGAGGGGATCTCATAGAAACGTATAAGATTCTGACAGGACTGGACAGGTTAGACGCGGGAAGAATGTTCCCGATGTTGGGGAGGTCCAGAACCAGGGGATATAGTCTAAGAATAAGAGGTAGGCCATTTAGGACTGAGATGAGGAGAAACTTCTTCACTCAGAGAGTTGTTAACCTGTGGAATTCCCTGCCGTAGAGAGTTGGTGATGCCAGTTCATTGGATATTTTCAAGAGGGAGTTAGATATGGCCCTTACGGCTAAGGGGATCAAGGGGTATGGCGAGAAAGCAGGAAAGGGGTACTGAGGGAATGATCAGCCATGATCTTATTGAATGGTGGTGCAGGATCGAAGTGCCGAATGGCCTACACCTGCACCTATTTTCTCTGTTTCTATGTTTCTGTATACATAATAGTTCATTAGAAAGTGAGGTCAGAGTAGGGAAAATGGTAAAAAGACAACATTAAAAGCTCTTTATCTGAACGCACGCAGCATTTGTAACAAGATAGATGAGCTTCAGCACAAATAGAAATAAATGTGTATGGACTGATAGCCATTACAGAGATATGTATGCAAGGTGACCAAGGCTGTGAACTGAATATTCAGCAGTATTTGCCATTTCAGAAGGATAGGCAGAAAGTAAAAGGAGGTGGGATAGCCCTGTTAATGAAGGATGTGATCAGTGCATTAGTGAGAAATTATATTGGCTCAGCTCAAGATGTAGAATCAGTTTGGATGGAGATAAGAAATAATAAGGGGAATAAGTCATTGGTGGGAGTAGACTATAGGCCCCCTAACAGTAGCTACACTGTAGGACAGAGTATAAATCAAGAAATAATGGAGGCTTGTAAGAAAGGCACGGCAATTATCATAGACGATTTTAATCTTCATATTGATTGGACAAATCAAATTGGCAAAGGTAGCCTTGAGTAAGAGTTCATATTGTGTATGCGGGATGGTTTCTTAGAACAATACATTATGGAACCAACCAGGGAGCAGACTATTTTAGATCTGGTAATGTGTAATGAGTCTGGATTAATTAATGATCTCATAGTAAAGGATCCTCTTGGGAAGAATGATCATAGCATGGTAGGAGTTCAAATTCAGTTTGAGGATGAGAAAGTTAGATCTCAAACTAGTGTCCTGAACTTAAATGCAGGCAATTACAAAGGTATGAAAGCAGAGTTGGCTAATGTGGACTAGGAAAATAGATTAAAGGGTAAGATGGCAGATAAGCAGTGGAAAACATTTAAGGAGATATTTCATAACTCTCAGCAAAGATATATTCCATTGAGAAACATAGAAACATAGAAAATAGGTGCAGGAGTAGGCCGTTCAGCCCTTCGAGCCTGCACCACCATTCAATATGATCATGGCTGATCATGCAACTTTAGTACCCCACTCCTGCCTTCTCTCCATACCCCCGATCCCTTTAGCCATAAGGGCCACATCTAACTCCCTTTTGAATATATCCAAGGAACTGGACTCAACAACTTTCTGTGGTAGAGAATTCCACAGGTTCACAATTCTCTGGGTGAAAAAGTTTCTCCTCATCTCGGTCCTAGATGGCTTACCCCTTATCCTTAGACTGTGACCCCTGGTTCTGGACTTCCCCAGCATCGGGAACATTCTTCCTGCATCTAATCTGTCCAATCCCATCAGAATTTTATGTGCTTTTATGAGATCCTCTCTCATTCTTCAAAATTCCAGTGAATATAAGCCTAGTCGATCCAGTCTTTCTTCATATGTCAGTCCTGCTATCCCGGGAATCAGTCTGGTGAATCTTCGCTGCACTCCCTCAATGGCAAGAATGTCCTTCCTCAGATTAGGAGACCAAAACTGCACACAATACTCAAGGTGTGGCCTCACCAAGGCCCTGTACAACTGTAGTAAGACCTCCCTGCTCCTATACTCAAATCCTCTCACTATGAAGGCCAAGATACCATTTGCTTTCTTTACTGCCTGCTGTACCTGCATGCCTACTTTCAATGACTGATGTACCATGACACAGGTCTCGTTGCACCTCACCTTTTACTAATCTGTCACCATTCAGATACCAATCTGCCTTCCTGTTTTTGCCACCAAAGTGGATAACCTCACATTTATCCACATTATACTGCATCTGCCATGCATTTGCCCACTCACCTGACCTGTCCAAGTCACCCTGCAGCCTATTAGCATCCTCCTCACAGCTCACACTGCCATCCAGCTTAATGTCATCTGCAAACTTGGAGATATTACATTCAATTCCTTCATCTGAATCATTAATATATATTGTAAATAGCTGGGGTTCCAGCACTGAACCTTGCGGTATCCCACTAGTCACTGCCTGCCATTCTGAAAAGGACCCGTTTATTCCCACTCTTTGCTTCCTATCTGCCAGCCAGTTCTCTATCCACATCAATACATTACCCCCAATACCATGTGCCTTAATTTTGCACACTAATCTTTTGTGTGGGACCTTGTCAAAAGCCTTTTGAAAGTCCAAATACACCACATCCACTGGTTCTCCCTTATCCACTCTACTAGTTAAATCCATGCTGACTTGGACCGATCCTGTCACTGCTTTCCAAATGTGCTGCTATTACATCTTTAATAATTGATTCCAGCATTTTCCCCACTATTGATGTCAGGCTAACTGGTCTATAATTCCCTGTTTTCTTTCTCCCTCCTTTTTTAAAAAGTGGGGTTACATTAGCTACCCTCCAATCCATAGGAACTGATCCAGAGTCCATGGAATGTTGGAAAATGACCACCAATTAATCTACTATTTCTAGGGCCACTTACTTAAGTACTCTGGGATGCAGACTATCAGGCCCTGGGGATTTATCGGCCTTCAATCCCATTAATTTCCCAAACACCATTTCCTGACTAATAAGGATATCCCTCAGTTCCCTCAGTTCCTCCTTCTCGCTAGACCCTCGGTCCCCTAGTATTTTCGGGAGGTTATTCGTGTCTTACTTAGTGAAGACAGAACCAAAGTATTTGTTCAATTGGTCTGCCATTTCCTTGTTCCCCTTTATAAATTGACCTGATTCTGACTGCAAGGGATCTACATTAGTCTTCACTAATCTTTTTCTCTTCACATATATATAGAAGCTTTTGCAGTCAGTTTTTATGTTCCCTGCAAGCTTACTCTCATACTCTATTTTCCCCCTCCTAATTAAAACCTTAGACCTCCTCTGAAGAATTCTAAATTTCTCCCAGTCCTCAGGTTTGCTGCTTTTTCTGGCAAATTTATATGCCTCTTCTGTTAAGCTCATAATAAAGTGATGTAACTGAGTACTGTAGACATGAGTAAGTGTGACCCTAGATCCTTTATGCATACTCCAGAGTGTTGGTACAGCATGGGAGGCCTGCTTATATACAGTGCTCCCAAGGGATGCTGGGATCCCTTGGGACTCCAACAGGTAGGCCCTTTGGTGGAGGTATGATACAGGTTACCTAGAGTTGCACACATAACATCACTCCCTCCCAAAGTCAATAGTACACTTATTTACAAGGTGAGATAATCTGGGCTTTTCGTTCCCTTGTCGATCATCTCGGTACAAATGCAGGTGTGGGTGAGTTGGTTGGTTCTTCGTTGGGCTGCTGGGCAGCTGGCCTTGCCGGGCTACTGGGGATGGTGAGTTCAGCTTCGTGGTCAACCGTGATGTCGGTTGCCACTTGTGTGTGTGTTGGAGGATCGAAGTTGGTGGTGTCCTCTTCGGGTTGCTCGTGGATGTTTGTGATTCGCAGTTTGGTTTGGTCCAAATGCTTTCTGCAAGTTAGTCCATTTGCAAGTTTGACCTCAAACACCCCACTCCCTTCTTTGGCTATAACGGTGCCAGCAAGCCATTTGGGACCATGTCCATAGTTGAGTAAAATACAGGGTCATGGACTTCAATATCGCGTGACAAGTTTGCGCGATCATGGTACATGCTTTGTTGATGCTGCCTGCCCTCAACGTGATTATGGAGATCAGGGTGGACAAAGAGCCTTGCTTTGAGCACCGTTTTCATGAGCAGCTTGGCTGGGGGAACCCCGGTGAGCGAGTGGGGTCTGGTGCGGTAGCTGAGCACGACTTGGGACAGGCAGGTCTGCAGGGAGCCTTTCAATACATGTTTCAAGCTTTGCTTGATGGTTTGGACTGCCCGTTCTGCCTGGCCGTTGGATGCGAGCTTGAATGGGGCAGATGTGACGTGCTTGATCCCATTGTGCGTCATGAATTCTTGAATTCAACACTGGTGAAGCACAGCCCATTGTCGCTGACAAGGAGATCAGGCAGGCCGTGGGTGGCGAACATGGCTCATAGGCTTTCGATGGTGGAAGTGGACGTGCTTACAGACATTATTACACACTCAATCCATTTTGAATAAGCATCCACAACAACCAAAAACATTTTGCCTAGAAACGGGCCCGCAAAGTCAACATGGATCCTACACTACGGATGGGAGGGCCATGACCACAAGCTTAGCGGTGCCTCTCTGGGTGCATTGCTCAGTTGAGAGCAAGTGTTGCATTGGCGCATGCATGACTCCAAATCTGAGTCAATGCCGGGCCATCACACATGGAATCTGGCTGTAGCTTTCATCATTACTATGCCTGGGTGGGTACCGTGTAGATCGTGTATGAACGTTTCCCTGCCTTTCTTAGGCAAAACCACGTGATTGCCCCACAAAAGACAATCCGCCTGTATGGAAATTTCGTCTTTGCGCTGCTGGAACGGCTTGATTTCTTCATGCTTCTCCGCTGGGACGCTGGACCAGCTCCCATGGAGGACACAGTTTTTTACAAGGGACAGTAAAGGATCCTGGCTGTCCAGGTCCTGATCTGGCGGGCCGTAACAGGTGACTTTTCATTTTCAAATGCATCCATCACCAAGAGCAAGTCTGCAGGCTGTGCCATTTCCACCCCGGTGGTGGACAATGGTAGCCGACTGAGAGCATCAGTGCAGTTCTCTGTGCCTGGCCTGTAGCGAATTATATAGTTATATGCAGACAGCGTGAGCGCCCATCTTTGGATGTGAGAAGAGGCATTGGTCTCTCTGAGAATATCTTTGCTCTCTGAGAATAGCGATATGAGCGGCTTATGGTCAGTTTCTAACTCGAACTTAAGCCCAAACAGATACTGGTGCATTTTTTTCACCCCGTAAATGCATGTCAGAGCTTCTTTTTCAATCATACTGTCTGCCCTTTCGGCCTTGGACAAACTCCTGGACGCATAGGCGACCAGTTGCAATGTTCCCGATTCGTTTGCTTGTTGTAACACACCCCCGACCCTGTACGAAGACTCATCGCAAGCTAGCACTAATCGTTTACATGGGTTATACAGAACAAGCAATTTGTTGGAACATAACAGATTTCTGGCTTTCTCAAAAGCAGCCTCTTGTGATTTCCCCCATACCCAGTCATCTCCCTTGTGTAGCAACACATGTAGAGGTTCCAGCAAGGTGCTTAACCTGGGTAGGAAATTACCAAAATAGTTAAGGAGTCCCAGGAACTACCCCAGCTCCGTTACATTCTGTGGTCTCGGCACGTTTTTGATGGCCTCCGTCTTGGCGTCGGTGGGTCTGATGCCGTCTGCTACGATTCTTCTTCCAAAGAAGTCGACCTCTGGTGCCAGGAAAACACACTTCGAGCATTTCAACCTGAGTCCCATGCGATCTAGCAGACTTAGAACCTCTTCCAGGTTCTTCAAGTGTTCGATGGCGTCCCGACCTGTAAGCAGTATGTCGTCCTGGAAAACCATGGTGCATGGAACAGACTTTTGCAGGCTCTCCATGTTCCTTTGAAAAATTGCTGCAGCCGATCGAATCCCAAACGGGCATCTATTGCAGATGAGAAGACCTTTGTGCGTGTTGATGCAGGTGAGGCCTTTCAAAGATTCCGCCAGCTCCTGCGTCATGTAGGCCGAGATCAGGTCCAACTTGGTGAACGTCTTTCCGCAAATAGGTCGTCTGCCTTGGATAGCGGGTACTGGTCCTGTAGCGAAAAATGGTTAATCATTACTTTATCGTCCCCACAAATTCTGACCGTGACGTCGCCTTTGAGAACCGGAACAATCGGACTGACCCACTCGTTGAATTCCACCGGCTCGATGATGCCTTCTCGCTGCAGCCTGTCCAGCTCAATTTCCATTTTCTCTCGCATCATATATGGCACTGCCCGTGCCCCGTGGTGGATGGGTTGTGTGCCGGGAACCAAGTGGATCTGCACCTTCGCCCCCAAGAAACTTCCGATGCTTGGCTCAAACAACGACGGGAACTTGCTCAGAACCTGGGTACATGAGGTGTCGTCGACAGGCGAAAGTGCTCGGATGTCGTCCCAGTTCCAGCGGATTGTTCCCAGCCAGCTTCTGCCGAACAGTGTGGGGCCATCTGCTGGTACAATCCATAGTGGGAATTCGTGCACTGCTCCATCATAGGAAACTTTTACTGCTGCGCTGCCAATAACAGGGATCAGCTCTTTAGTGTAAGTTCTGAGCTTGGTATGAATGGGGCTAAGCTTGGGCCTGTGTGTCTTGTTACTCCACAGCCTCTCGAAGGCCTTTTTGCTCATGATAGATGACTCGCACCCATGTCCAGTTCCATGGATTCTGGAATTCCGTCCAGTTCAACTTTTGACATGATTGGTGGACATGTCGTGGTGAAGGTGTGTACCCCATACATTTCGGCCTCCTCGGTTCGAGTCTCTAGTTTAGCCTGATCCGCCATGGATCGATCCTCCTCTGCAACGTGGTGGTTTGCAGGGTTTGCAGCTCATCTGCACATTCGCTGGAGGTGTCCCATTGTTCCACAGCCTTTGCACACATAGTGTTTGAAGCGGAATTGATGAGTTCGATAATCACCTTCGCAGCGCCAACAAGGTGTTAACTGCCTCGCATTAACGTTTGATGGCGGACACTCGGTCATCTGAGGCCGTACAGCTGCTGGCGTGAATGTTCTGCCATATACATTCCTGCCTGAAAACGACGTTACTTTGTGTACAGTATTTGCCGAAACCTTTCTATGCTGTGATAATTGTTTGGTGTTATTGCTGGTAGACATAAATGCCTGGGCTATCGTTATGGCTTTGCTCAGATTCGGTGTTTCAACAGTCAATATTTCGCGAAAGATAACCTCATGGCCAATGCCAAGTACAAAGAAGTCTCTTGGCATTTGCTCAAGGAATCCATCAAATTCACAATGTCCTGCAAGGAGCCTTAGTTCGGTGATGTAGCTCGCCACTTTCTGGCCTTCAGACCGTTGACACGTGTAGAACCGATACCTTGCCAACAAAACGCTTTCCTTCGGATTTAGGTGCTCCCAGACCAGCGTACACAGTTCTTCATAGGATTTGGTTGTTGGTTTCACCGGAGCTTGAAGATTCTTCATGAGGCCATAGATTGTTGCCCCACAGACGGTGAGGAGGATCGCGCTTCGTTTGGCAGCGTTCTCAGCCCCTTCCAGCTCATTGGCCATGAAGTATTGGTCTCGTCACTCTACGATGGCCTCCCAATCATCCCCTTCTGAGAATTTGTCCAGGATACCAACAGTTCTCTGTATTTTCGAGTTATCTCGTCGCCAGTTGTTAAGCTCATAATAAAAAGATGTAACTATGTACTGTAGACAGTGAGTAAGTGTGACCTTAGCTCCTTTATTCAAACTCCAGAGTGTTGGTACAGCATGGGAGGCCTGCTTATATACAGTGCTCCCAAGGGATGCTGGGATCCCTTCGGACTCCAATAGGTGGAGGTATGATACAGTTACCTAGGGTTGCTTACATAACATTTTTCTTGGATTCATCATTATCCCTAATTTCCCTTGTTAGCCACGGTTGAGCCACCTTCCCCATTTTATTTTTACACCAGACAAGGATGTACAATTGTTGAAGTTCATCCATGTGATCTTTAAATGCCTGCCATTGCCTATCCACCGTCAACCCTTTAAGTATCATTTGCTGGTCTATCCTAGCCAATCATGTCTCATACCATCGAAGTTACCTTTCTTGAAGTTCAGGACCCTATTCTCTGAATTAACTGTGTCACTCTCCATCTTAATGAAGAATTCTACCATATTATGGTCACTCTTCCCCAAGGGGCCTCACACGACAACATTGCTAATTAATCCTCTCTCATTACACAAGACCCAGTCTAACATGGCCTGCTCTCTAGTTGGTTCCTCAACATATTGGTCTTGAAAACCATCCCTTATACACTCCAGGAAATCCTCCTTCACAGTATTGCTAAAAGTTTGGTTAGCCCAATCAATATGTAGTTTTAAGTCACCCATGATAACTGCTGTACCTTTATTGCATGCATCCCTAATTTTCTGTTTGATGCCATCGCCAACCTCACTTCTACTGTTTGGTGGTCTGTACACAACTCCCCTAACGTTTTCTGGCCTTTGGTGTTTCGCAGCTCTACCCATATAGATTCCACATCATCCACGCTAATGTTCTTCCTTACTGTTGCATTAATCTCCTCTTTAAATAGTAACGCTACTACCTCCTTTTCCTTTCTGTCTATCCTTCCTGAATATTGAATACCCCTGGAGAAAGAAAGTCTCTAAGGGAAGGATGAATCATCCATGGCTAACTAATGAAGTTAAGGATGGTATCAAATTGACAACAAAGGCATACAGTTTTGTGAAGACTAGTGGAAGGTCAAGGATTGGGACATTTTTAGAAACCAGCAAAGGACGATTAAAAAAATGATGAAGAGAGAGAAGATAGTGTCCAATATTACTGGGAGGACAGAAGACTGGGAAGCTTTTAAAAGCCAGCAACGAATGACTAAAAAAATGATTAAGAAAGGGAAGATAGACTATGAAAGTAAACTAACACAAAATATAAAAACAGATAGCAAGAGTTTCTATAGATATATAAAAAGGAAAGGAGTGGCTAAAGTAAATGTTGGTCCCTTAGAGGACGAGACTGGGGAATTAATAATGGGGAACATGGAGATTGCAGAAACTCTGAACAAATATTTTGTATCAGTCTTTACGGTAGAGGACACTAACAATATTCCAACAGTGGATAGTCATGGGGCTAAAGCAGGGGGAGGAACTTAACACACTCACAATCGCTAAGGAGGTGGTACTCAGTAAGGTAATGGAGCTAAAGGCAGATAAATCCTCTGGACCTGATGGCTTACATCCTAGGGTCTTAAAAGAAGTAGCAGCAGGGATTGTGGATGCATTGGTTGTAATTTATCAAAATTTCCTGGATTCTGGGGAGGTCCCAGCAGATTGGAAAACTGCAAATGTAACGCCCCTATTCAATAAAGGAGGCAGACAAAAAGCAGGAAACTATAGACCAGTTAGCCTAACATCTGTGGTTGGAAAAATGTTGGAGTCCATTATTAAAGAAGCAATAGCAGGACATTTGGAAAAGCAAAATTTGATCAGGCAGAGTCAGCATGGATTTATGAAGGGGAAGTCATGTTTCACAAATTTGCTGGAATTCTTTGAGGATGTAACGAACAGGGTGGATAAAGGGGAATCAGTGGATGTGGTGTATTTGGCCTTCCAGAAGGCAGTTGACAAGGTGCCACATAAAAGGTCACTGCACAAGGTAAAAGTTCATGGGGTTGGGAGTAATGTATTAGCATGGATAGAGGACTAACTAACAGAAAACAGAGAGTCGGGATAAATGGTTCATTCTCTGGTTAGCAAACAGTAACTAGTGAGGTGCAGCAGGGATCAGTGCTGGGACCCCAACTATTTACAATCTATATTAACGACTTGGAAGAAGGGACTGAGTGTAACGTTGCCAAGTTTGCTGACGATACAATGATGGGAGGAAAAGCAATGTGTGAGGAGCACACAAAAAATCTGCAAAAAATAGACAGGTTAAGTGAGTGGGAAAAAATCTGGCAGATGGAATATAATGTTGGAAAGTTTGAGGTCATGCACTTTGGCAGAAAAAAATCAAAGAGCAAGTTATTATTTAAATGGAGAAAGATTGCAAAGTGCCGTAGTACTTCAGGACCTGGGGGTACTTGTGCTTGAAACACAAAAGGATAGTATGCAGGTACAGCAATTGATCAGGAAGGCCAATGGAATCTTCACCTTTATTGCAAAGGGGATGGAGTATAAAAGCCGGAAGTCTTGCTACATCTGTACAGGGTATTGGTGAGGCCACACCTGGAATACTGCATGCAGTTTTGGTTTCCATATTTATGGAAGGATATACTTGCTCTGGAGGCAGTTCAGAGAAGGTTCACAAGATTGATTCCGGGGATGAGGGGGTTGACTTATGAGGAAAGGTTGAGTAGGTTGAGCCTCTACTCATTGGAATTCAAAAGAAGGGGAGGTGACCTTATCGAAACGTATAAGATTATGAAGGGGCTTGACAAGGTGGATGCGGAGAGGATGTTTCCACTGATGGGGGAGACTAGAACTAGAGGACATGATCTTAGAATAAGGGGTCACCCATTTAAAACTGAGATGAGGAGAAATTTCTTCTCTCAGAGGGTTGTATATCTGTGGAATTTGCTACCTCAGAAAGCTGTGGAAGCTGGGATATTGAATAAATTTAAGACAGAAATAGACAGTTTCTTAAACGATAAGGGGATAAGGTGTTAAGTATGGAAAAATTCCATAAGACTGAGTACTGTGAGCTAAAACTGATATGACCTTAGTCTCTTTAATACAACTCCAGAGTGCCTAAGCAGCATGGCAGACAACCTTTTATACTCCCTTGCACGAGGTGTGCAGGTGACCCTCGGGCCTCCAACAGTTGCGCCCTCTGGTGGCAAGTCTTACACAGTTACAATGTTTACATACATAACATAAGGGGTTATGGGGAGTGGTCAGGGAAGTGGAGCTGTGTCCATGATCAGATCAGCCATGATCTTATTGAATGGTGGAGCAGGCTCGAGGGGCCGTATGGCCTATCCTGTTTCTATTTCGTATGTTCTCACGTTCTTATATTAAGATAGTTTATGAGAGTAAACTAGCAAGAAATATAAAAACAGACAGTAAGAGCTTCTACAGGTATATAAAAAGGAAGAGAGTAGCTAAAGTAAAT